>NW_027045808.1:47500-49662 GCF_025399875.1 Dalotia coriaria
AAATTTTTTTTTTTTTCTTTTAAAAATTTTTTTTTTTTTTAAAAAAATTTCTTAAATTTTAAATTTTTAAAAAATTTTTTTTTTTTTAAAAAAAAAAAAAATTTTTTTTTTTTAAAAAAAAAAAACCGAATTTTTTTTCCTTTTTTTTTTTTTAAAAAAAAATTTTTTTTAAAAAAAAAAAAAAATTTTTTTTAACCAAAAAAAAAATTTAAAAAATTTTTTTTTTTTTTTAAAACACATAAAACGACGAATTTTTATTATTCGTTTTTATTAATATTGTCTATTTGGACGATTTCAACGATCTAAAAAAGCTTGTGCTTATTTTAGCAAAACAGCACGTTTGAGCTCTAATCTGCGTTTTAACGCGTAAAACAGCATAAAAAAGACGAATTTTTATTATTCGTTTTTATTAATTTGCTTCTATTTGAACGATTTCACGATCTAAAATGCTTGAAAATGCTTATTTTAGCAAAACAGCACGTTTTGAGCTTTTTAAACTGCGTTTTAGCGCGTAAAACAGCATAAAAAAAGACGAAATTTTATTATTCGTTTTTTATTAATATTGCGTCTATTTGAACGATTTCAACGATCTAAAATGCTTGAAAATGCTTATTTTAGCAAAACAGCTCGTTTTGGAGCTTTATTCTGCGTTTTAACGCGTAAAACAGCAAAAACGGCGAAATTTTTATTATTCGTTTTTATTTTTATTGCGTCTATTTGAACGATTTCAACGATCTAAAATGCTTGAAAATGCTTATTTAGCAAAACAGCACGTTTTGAGCTTTAATCTGCGTTTTAACGCGTAAAACAGCATAAAACGACAATTTTTATTATTCGTTTTTTAATTTTCTTCTATTTGAACGATTTCAACGATCTAAAATGCTTGAAAATGTTAATTTTAGCAAAACAGCACGTTTTGAGTTTAATCTGCGTTTTAACGCGTAAAACAGCATAAAAACGCCGAAATTTTTATTATTCGTTTTTATTAATATTGCGTCTATTTGAACGATTTCAACGATCTAAAATGCGAAAATGCTTATTTTAGCAAAACAGCACGTTTTGAGTTTTAATCTGCGTTTTAACGCGTAAACAGCATAAAACGACGAATTTTTATTATTCGTTTTTATTAATATTGCTGATTTGAACGATTTCACGATCTATAATGTTTTAAAATGCTTATTTTAGCTAAACAGCACGTTTTGAGCTTTAATCTGCGTTTTAACGCGTAAAACAGCATAAAACGACGAATTTTTTATTATTCGTTTTATTAATATTTCGTCAATTTGAACGATTTCAACGATCTAAAATGCTTGAAAATGCTTATTTTAGCAAAAAAAGCACGTTTTGAGCTTTAATCTGCTTTTAACGCGTAAAACAGCATAAAATTACGAATTTTTATTATTCGTTTTTATTAATATTGCTTCTATTTGAACGATTTCAACGATCTAAAAATGCTTGAAAATGCTTATTTTTAAAAAAAACAGCACGTTTTAAGCTTTAATCTGCGTTTTAACGCGTAAAACAGCATAAAATGACGAATTTTTATTATTCGTTTTATAATATTGCGTCTATTTGAACGATTTCAACGATCAAAATGCTGAAAATGCTTATTTTAGCAAAACAGCACGTTTAAACTTAATCTGCGTTTAACGCAAAACAGCATAAAAACGACAATTTTTATTATTCGTTTTTATTAATATTGCTTCTATTTGAACGATTTCAACGATCTAAAATGCTTGAAAATGCTTATTTTAGCAAAACAGCACGTTTTGAGCGTTATTCTGCGTTTTAACGCGTAAAACAGCATAAAAACTACGAAATTTTTTTTATTCGTTTTTATTAATATTGCGTCTATTTGAACGATTTCAACGATCTAAAATGCGAAAATGCTTATTTTAGCAAAACAGCACGTTTTGAGTTTTTAAACTGCGTTTTAACGCGTAAAACACATAAAAATGACAATTTTTATTATTCGTTTTTTTTTAATATTGCTTCTATTTGAACAATTTCAACGATCTAAAATGCTTGAAAATGCTTATTTTAGCAAAACAGCACGTTTTGAGCTTTTTAAACTGCGTTTTAACGCGTAAACAGCATAAAACGACGATTTTTTATTCGTTTTTATTTTTATTGCGTCTATTTGGACGATTTCAACGAAAAAC
>NW_027045809.1:0-49589 GCF_025399875.1 Dalotia coriaria
TTTAATCTGCGTTTTCCGTAAAAAGAAAAACGACGAAATTTTTTTTTATTCGTTTTTTTAAAAATTGCGTTTTATTTTGGGAAAAAATTTCAACGATCTAAAAAGCTTGAAAAAATTTTTTCAAAAAAGCCGTTTGAGGTTTAATCTGCGTTTTAACCCTAAAAAAGCTTTTAAAAAAGACGAATTTTTTTTTCGTTTTTTAAATTTTTTTTCCTATTTGAACGATTTAACGATCTAAAAAGCCGAAAAAAGTTATTTTTTGCAAAAAACGTTTTGAGCCAATCTGCGTTTTAACGCGTAAAAAAGCATTAAAAAAGACAAAATTTTTTATTTTTATTAATATTGCGTCTTTTAGAAGTTTAACGATCTAAAATGGGGAATATGATTATTTTAGCAAAACAGCACGTTTGGGGCTTTTAATCTGCGTTTTAACGCGTAAAACAGCATAAAAAAGACGAATTTTTTTTTATTCGTTTTTTTTTTTAATATTTTTCTATTTGGGAAAGATTTCAACGATCAAAATGCTTGAAAAAAGCTTATTTTTTGCAAAAAAGCACGTTTTGAGCTTTTTTTGCGTTTTAACCCCGTAAAACAACATAAAACGGGAAATTTTTTATTCGTTTTTTATTTTTTTAACCCTCTATTTGGAAATTTCCCAAAGGGTTTAAAAAAAGCTTGAAAATGATTATTTTAGCAAAAAAATCGGGTTTTTAAAAATTAATCCCGCGTTTTAACGGGGTAAAACAGCATAAAAAAGGCGAATTTTTTTTTATTCGTTTTTTTTTAATATTGCGGCCCATTTGAACGATTTCCCAAAAATCTAAAATGCTTGAAAATGCTTTTTTTTAGCAAAACAATTTTGAGTTTTTAAACTGCGTTTTAACGCGAAAAAAGCATAAAAAAGACGAAATTTTTTTTTTGTTTTTTTAATAGGGTTTTTTTGAACGATTTCAACGATCTTGGGGAAAAAAGATTATTTTAGCAAAAAAACCCTTTTGGTTTTTTTTTTTTGGGAAAAAAAGGGGGTTTTTTTTTTTTTTTTTTTTGGTTTTTTTTTTAAAAAATTAAAATGCTTTTTGGGAAAAACCCCTTTTTTTTTTTTTTTAAAAAAAAAACATTAAAAAAATTTTTTTTTTTTTTTTTTTTTTGGTTTTTAAAATTTAAAAAAAAAAACCCAAAAACCTTTTTTTTAATTTTTCCCCCCAAAAAAAAAAACCCTTTTTTTTTTATTTTTTTTTTGGGGAAAAAAAAAAGGGAAAAAAAATTTTTTTAAAAAAATTTTTTTTTCCCTTTTTTTTTTTAAAAAAAAAAAATTTAAAGGTTTTTTTTTTAATTTTTTTAAAAGGGGTTTTTAAAATTTAAAAAATTAAAAATTTTTTAAAAAAAAGGAAAAAAATTTTTTTTAAAGGAAAAAATAAAACCAAAAAAAATTTTTTTTTTTTTTTGGGTTTTTTTTAAAAGGTTTTAAAAAAATTTTAAAAATTTTTTTTAAAAAATTTTAAAAAAACCCCTTTTTGGTTTTTTCGCTTTAAAACCAAAAAATTTTTTTTAAAAAAAATTTTTTTTTTTTTTTAAAGGAAAAAAATTTTTTTTAAAAAAAATTTTTTTTTAAAAAAACGTTTTGGGAAAAAAAAACCCCTTTTTTTTTTTTAAAAAAATTTTTTTTTTTTTTTTCTAAAAAAAAAGATTTTTGCAAAAAAATTTTTTTTTAAAAAACCCTTTTTTTTTTTTAAAAAAAAAAAAAAAAAAAAAATTTTTTTTTTAATTTTTATTAAAATTTTTTTTGGTTTAAAATTTAAAAATTTTTTAAAAAATTTTTTGGGGGTTTAACTTTTTTTTAAAAGGAAAAAAGGAAAAAAAAATTTTTTTTTTTTTTTTTTTTTTGGAAAAAAAAAAAAGGGGGGGAAAAAAAAGCTTTTTTAAAAAGCCGGGTTTTTTTTTTTTAAAAAAAAAAAACTTAAAAAAATTTTTTTTTTTTTTTTTAATTAAAATTGCGTCTATTTTGAACGTGAGATTTCAACGATCTAAAATGTGTTTAAAAATATTCAGCAAAACAGCACGTTTTGAGTTTCAATCTGCGTTTTAACGCGTAAACAGCATAAAACGACGAATTTTTATTATTCGTTTTGCCATCATTAAGTTTCCTATTTGAACGATTTCAACGATTCAAAATGCTTGAAAATGCTTATTTTAGCAAAACAGCACGTTTTGAGCTTTAATCTGCGTTTTAACGCAGAAAACAGCATAAAAACGACAAAATTTTATTATTCGTTTTTATTAATATTGCGTCTTACTGAATGATTTCAACGATCTAAAATGCTTGAATATGATTATTTTAGCAAAACAGCACGTTTGAGTTTTAATCCGCGTTTTAACGCGTAAAACAGCATAAAAACGACGAATTTTTTATTATCTGCTTTTCTTAATATTTCTTCTATTTGAACGATTTCAACGATCTAAAATGCTTGAAAATGCCGGTTTCAGCAAACAGCAATCTTTGAGCTTTTAATCTGCGTTTTTTACCGCGTAAAAACAAGTTACAAAAACGACGAAATTTTTATTATTCCGTTTTTATTAATATTGCGTCTATTTGAACGATTTCAACGATCTAAAAATGCTGCAAAAATACTATTTTAGCAAAACAGCACGTTTTGAGCTTAACCCGCGCTTTAACGCGTAAAACAGTTACAAAAAACGACGAATTATTTGCCATTCGTTTTTATTAATATTGCGTCTATTTCCGGAACGATTTCCCAACAATCTAAAATGCTGTTACATTTTATAAAACAGCAATGTTTTGAGCTTTTTAATCTGCGTTTTAACGCGTAAAACAGCATAAAAACGACAAAATTTCGTTATTCCCGTTTTATTACTATTGCGCCTATTTGAATGATTTCAACGATCTAAAATGCTTAAATATGATTATTTTAGCAAAACAGCACGCTGAAGTTTTAATCTGCGTTTTAACGCGTAAAATGCATAAAACGATTTAATTCTTTTTTTATTATTCGTTTTTTCTATCATTTCTTCTATTTGGAACGATTTCAACGATCTAAAATGCTTGAAAATGCTTATTTTAGCAAAATGTTACCTTTTGAGTTTCTTTTGCACCGCGTTTAACGCGCAAAAAACAGCATAAAACACTTAGAAATTTTTATTATTCGCTCTTTATTAATATTGCGTCTATTTCCGAAATTCCGTGATTTCAACGATCTAAAATGCTTCTGGAAATGATTATTTTAGCAAAACAGCGTCGTTTTGAGTTTTAATCTGCGTTTTAACGCGCGTAAAATACATAAAAAAACGACGAATCATTTATTATTCGCTTTGGCTAATATTGCGTCTATTTGAACGACGTAATCTAAAAATGCTTGAAAATGCTTTTATTTTGTGCTGCAAAAACAGCACGTTTTGAGTTTACCCGCGTTTTAACGCGTAAAACAGCATAAAAAACGACGAAATTTTTTATTATTCGCTTTTTTATTAATACGCGCCCTATTTGAACGATTTCAACGATTTAAAATGCTTCTGAAAATGATTGGTTTTGCTGTAAAATACGTTTTGAGTTTTAACGTTTAACGCGTAAAACAGCATAAAAACGACGAATTTTTTATTATTCGTTTTATTAATATTGCGTCTATTTGAACGATTTCAACGATCTAAAAATGCTTAAAAATGCTTTATCGAAAGCAAAACAGCACGTTTTGAGCTTCAATTCGCGTTTAATGCAAAACAGCATAAAAAAACGACGAAATTTTATTATTCGTTTTTATTAATATTGCGTCTATTTCCGAACGACTTCAACGATCTAAAAATGCTTCCAAAATGCTTATTTTGTGTCGGTTAATGTTTTGAGCTTTTAATCTGGCAGTTTAACGCGTAAACAGCATAAAAACGACGAAATTTTTATTATTCGTTTTTATTATTGCGTCTATTTGAACGATTTCAACGATCTAAAATGCTTGGAAAATGATTATTTCAGCAAAACAGCACGCTTTTGAGCTTTTTAATCTGCGTTTTAACGCGCGTAAAACAGCATAAAACGACGAATTTTTTATTATTCGTTTTTACAATATTGCGGCCCACGGAAATTCAATTTCAACGATCTAAAATTCTTTTGAAAATGCTTTATTTTAGCAATGGCTGTTAACGTTTTGAGTTTAATCCGCGTTTTAACGCGTAAAACAGCATAAAACGACGTAAAATTTTTGCTGGTTCGTTTTGCCAATATTGCGTCCATTTCCTGGAACGATTTCAACGATCTAAAATGCTTGAAAATACTATTTTAGCAAACAGCACGTTTTGAGCTTTAATCTGGCGTTTAACGCGTAAAACAGCATAAAAAACGACGAATTTTCTATTGGCTCCGTTTTTATTAATATTGCTTCTATTTGAACGATTTCCAACGATCTAAATGCTTGAAAATGCTTATTTTAGCAAAAACAGCGTAATGTTTGAGCTTTAATCTGCGTTTTAACGCGTAAAACAGCATAAAAACGATGAAATTTTACCGCTTTTTATTAATATTGCGTCTATTTGAACGATTTCAACGATCTGGGAAAAGTGCTTGAAAATGATTATTTTAGCAAAACAAGCACGTTTTTGAGCTTTAATCTGCGTTTTAACGCGTAAACAGCATAAAAACGACGAAATTTTATAATTCGTTTTTATTAATATTGCTTCTATTTGGAACGTGATTTCAACGATCTAAAATGCTTGAAAATGCTTATTTTGTGCTAAAACAGTTAATGTTTTGAGCTTTAATCTGCGTTTTAACGCGCAAACAGCATAAAAAACGACGGTAAATTTTGCCGGTTCGTTTTTATTAATATTGGCGTCTATTTGAACGATTTCAACGATCTAAAGTGCTTGAAATGATTATTTTAGCAAAACAGCACGTTTTGAGTTTTAATCTGCGTTTTTAACGCTGCAAAAACAGCATAAAAAACGACGAAATTCTTTTTATTATTCGTTTTATTAATATTGCGTCTATTCTGAACGATTTCAACGACCTAAAAATGCTTGAAAATGATGGTTTTAGCAAAACAAAATGTTTTTGGGTTTTTAATCTGCGTTTTAACGCGCAAAAACAGCATAAGAACGACGAATTTTTATTATTTGCTTTTTTATTAATATTGCGTCTATTTAACGATTTCAACGATCTAAATGCTGGAAAATGCTTATTTTAGCAAAACAGCACGTTTTGAGCTTTAAATCTGCGTTTAACGCGTAAAACAGCATAAAAAACGACGAAATTTTTTATTATTCGTTTTATTAATATTGCGTCTATTTGAACGATTTCAACGATCTAAAATGCTTGAAAATGATGGTTTTAGCAAAACATGTCGCCTTCCGATATTTTTAATCTGCGTTTTAACGCGTAAAACAGCATAAAACGACGAATTTTATTATCGCTTTTATTAATATTGTTTATTTGAACGATTTCAACGATCTAAAATGTTGAAAATGCTTTATTTTAGCAAAACAGCACGTTTTGAGTTTTAATCTGCGTTTTAACGCGCTAGCGTAAAACGACGAAATTCTGGCAACGTTTTTGCCGGCCGCGCCTACTAACGACTACCGACCGCAAAATGTTTAAAACATTACCGGCTGTTCGCACGACGGAGCTTAACATGCTCAATGCGCCCAGCACAAAACATCATCAGTTCTTTGGCTACCTGCTTTTATTAATACGTTTGAAAATGATTCAACGATTCAAAATGCTGAAACAGCTTATTTTTAAAACAGCATCGTTTTTTGAGCTTTAATCTGCGTTTTAACGCGTAAAATGCTATTAAAACGACTTAATTTTTATTATTCGTTTTTTATTAATAATATTGTTTCTATTTGAACGATTTCAACGTTCTAAAATGTTTGAAATGCTATTTTAGCAAAACAGCACGTTTTGAGTTTTAATTCGCGTTTTAACGCGTAAAACAGCATAAAACGGACGAAATTTTTTATTCGGTTCTTATTAATATTATGTCTATTTGAACGATTTCAACGATCTAAAATGCTTGAAAATGATTATTTTAGGCAAACAGCACGTTTTGAGCTTTAATCTGCGTTTTTAACGCGTAAAACAGCATAAAAACGACGAAATTTTATTATTCGTTTTTATTAATATTGCTTCTATTTGGAACGATTTCAACGATCTAAATGCTTCTGAAAAGCTTATTTTAGCAAAACAGCACGTTTTGAGCTTTAATCTGCGCTTTAACGCGCAAAACAGCATAAAAAAACGACGAAATTTTTATTATTCGTTTTTGATTAATATTGCGTCTATTTGAACTTGCATTTCAACGATCTAAAAAATGCTTGAATATGATTGTTTTAGCAAACAGCACGTTTCTTGAGTTTTAATCTGCGTTTTAGCGCGTAAAAATGTTAAGGCCAAAACGACGCAATTTTTTTTATTATTCGTTTTTATTAATATTTCTTCTATTTGAACGATTTCAACGATCTAAAATGCTGAAAATGCTTATTTTAGCAATTCAGCACATTTTGATTTTTAACTGCGTTTTAACGCGCAAACAGCATAAAACGACGAAATTTTTATTATCTGCTTTTTATTAATATTGCGCCCGGTTTGAACGATTTCAACGATCTAAAAATGCTTGAAAAATGATTATTTTGAAGCAAAACAGCACGTTTTGAGTTTTAATCGCGTTTTAACGCAAAACAGCATGTAAAAATCACGAATTTTTTATTATTCGTTTTTATTACTATTGCGTCTATTTGAATCCATATTTCAACGATCTAAAATGCTTGAAAATGCTTATTTTGCTGTACAGCACGTTTTGAGCTTTAATCTGCGTTTTAACGCGTAAAACAGCATAAAAAAAGGACGAAATTTTTATTATTCTTTTTATTAATATTGCGTCTATTTGAAACGATTTCAACCGTCTAAAAATGCCGGAAATGAATATCGAAGCAAACAGCACGTTTTATTTTCTGAATCGCGTAAGTTAACGCGTAAAACAGCATAAAAACGACGAATTTTTATTATTCGTTTTATTACTATTGCTTCTATTTGAACGTGATTTCAACGATCTAAAATGCTTGAAATGCATATCAGCAAAAACAGCACGTTTTGAGCTTTAATCTGCGTTTAAACGCGTAAAATGTTACAAAAACGACGAAATTTTTATTATTCGTTTTTATTAATATTGCGTCTATTTGAACGCGATTTCAACGATCTAAAATGCTTGAAAATGATTATTTTAGCAAAACAGCACGTTTTGAGCTTAATCTGCGTTTTAACGCGTGTCAGCATAAAAAACGTATTTACAATTTTTTTTTATTATTCGTTTTTATTAAATATTGCTTTACTTTGGAACGGGATTTCAAATACCTAAATGCTTGAAAATGCTTTTGCCTTTAAAGCAAAATGTTAATGCTTTGAGTTTTAATCTGCGTTTCTAACGCGTAAAACAGCATGCCAAAAACGATTTTAAATTTTTATTATTCGTTTTTGGTTAATATTGCGTCTATTTGGAACGATTTCGCTAACGATTCAAAAGTGCTTGAATGATTATTTTGAAGCGCACGTTAATGCTTTTGAGCTTTAATCTGCGCCTTTAACGCGTAAAACAGCATAAAACGACGAAATTTTATTACTCGTTTTTATTAATATTGCGTCTTATTTGAACGATTTCAACGACCTAAAATGCTTGAAAATGATGGTTTAGCAAAACAACACGTTTTGGGTTTAATCTGCGTTTTTAACGCGTAAAACAGCATAAGAACGACGAAATTTTATTATTTGTTTTTATTACTGCGTCTATTTGAACGATTTCAACGATCAAAATGCTGGAAAATGCTTATTTTAGCAAAACAGCACGTTTTGAGCTTTAATCTGCGTTTTAACGCGTAAACAGCGCCCGGCACCGTTCGCTACCACGTTTTAAACGACCAACGAACGCCGTTTTGCCGCCATTTTCGGTTTCAACGTTTAACGCGTAAAAACAGCATAAAAACGACGAAATTTTGCTTATTCGTTTTTATTAATATTGGTGTCTTTATCGGAACGATTTCAACGATTCAAAGCGCTTGAAATGATTATTTAAAGCAAAACAGCACGTTTTGAGCTTTAATCTGCGTTTTAACGCGTAAAACAGCATAAAACGACGAAATTCTTTTTATTATTCGTTTTTATTAATATTGCGTCTATTTGAACGATTTAAATCGACCTAAAATGCTCAAAATGATTATTTTAGCAAAACAACACGTTTTAGTTTTAATCTGCGCTCTTAACGCGTAAAACAGCATAAGAACGACGAATTTTGCCATTTGTTTTGCCAATATTGCGTCTATTTGAACGATTTTCAACGATCTAAAATGCTGCAAAAATGCTTATTTTAGCAAAACAGCAATTTTGAAAGCTTAATCTGCGTTTTAACGCGTAAAACAGCATAAAAACGACGAAATTTTTATAATTCGTTTTTTATTAATATTGCTTCTATTTGAACGATTTCAACGATCTGTCGCTTGAAAAATGCTTTATTTTAGCAAAACAGCACGTTTTGAGCTTTAAATCTGCGTTTTAACGCGTAAAAACAGCATAAAACGACGAAATTTTTATTATTATTCGTTTTTTATTAATATTGCGTCTATTTTAAACGATTTCAACGATCTAAAGTGCTTGAAAATGATTATTTTAAAGCAAAAACAGCACGTTTTGAGCTTTTAATTCCGCGTTTTAACGCGTAAAACAGCATAAAAAACGACGAAATTTTATTATCTGTTTTATTAATATTGCGTCTACGGAACGATTTCAACGACCTAAAATGCTTGAAAAAATGATTATTTTAGCAAAACAACACGTTTTAAGCTTTAATCTGCGCCTTTAACGCGTAAAAACAGCATAAGAACGACGAGAATTTTACGGCTTGTTTTTATTAATATTGCGTCGGCTGAACGATTTCAACGATCTAAAATGCTGGAAAATGCTTATTTTAGCAAAACAGCACGTTGAGCTTTAATCTGCGTTTAACGCGTAAAACAGCACATAAAACGACGAAATTTTTATTATTCGTTTTTATTAATATTGCGTCTTATTTGAACGATTTCAACGACGCAAAATAAAGCTTGAAAATGATTATTTTAGCAAAACAGCACGTTTTGAGCTTTTAATCTGCGTTTTAACGCGTAAAACAGCATAAAACGACGAATTTTTATTATTCGTTTTTATTATTGGCTGTTTCTTATTTGAACGATTTCAACGATCTAAAATGCTTGAAAATGATATTTTAGCAAAACAGCACGATTTGAGCTAATATGCGTTTTAACGCAAAACAGCATAAAAACGACGAATTTTTATTATTCGTTTTTATTAATATTGCTTCTATTTGAACGATTTCAACGTGATCTAAAATGTGCTTGAAAATGCTTATTTTAAAGCAAAACAGCACGTTTTGAAAAGCTTTAATCTGCGTTTTAACGCGTAAAACAAAAGCATAAAAACGATGAAATTTTTATTATTCGTTTTTATTAATCTTGCGTCTATTTGAACGATTTCAACGATCTAAAATGTTTCGAAAATGATATTTTAGCAAACAGCACGTTTTTGAGTTTTAATCTGGCAGTTTAACGCGGCAAACAGCATAAACATTTGAATTTTTATTATTCGTTTTTATTAATATTGCTTCTATTTGAACGATTTCAACGATCTAAAATGCTTGAAAATGCTTATTTTAGCAAAACAGCACGTTTTGAGCTTTAATCTGCGTTTTAACGCGTAAAACAGCATAAAACGACGAAATTTTTATTATTCGTTTTATTAATATTGCGTCTATTTGAACGATTTCAACGATCTAAAGTGCTTGAAAATGATTATTTTAGCAAAACAGCACGTTTTGAGCTTTAATCTGCGTTTTAACGCGTAAAACAGCATAAAAACGACGAAATTTTATTATTCGTTTTTATTAATATTGCGTCTATTTGAACGATTTCAACGACCTAAAATGCTTGAAAATGATTATTTTAGCAAAACAACACGTTTTGGGCTTTAATCTGCGTTTTAACGCGTAAAACAGCATAAGAACGACGAATTTTTATTATTTGTTTTTATTAATATTGCGTCTATTTGAACGATTTCAACGATCTAAAATGCTGGAAAATGCTTATTTTTAGCAAAAAAGCACGTTTTGAGCTTTTTAAACTGCGTTTTAACGCGTAAAACAGCATAAAACGACGAAATTTTTTATTATTCGTTTTTATTAATATTGCGTCTATTTGAACGATTTCAACGATCTAAAATGCTTGAAAATGATTATTTTAGCAAAACAGCACGTTTTGAGCTTTAATCTGCGTTTTAACGCGTAAAACAGCATAAAAACGACGAATTTTTATTATTCGTTTTTATTAATATTGCTCTATTTGAACGATTTCCCAAAGATCTAAAATGCTTGAAATGATTATTTTAGCAAAACAGCACGATTTGAGCTTTAATATGCGTTTTAACGCGTAAAACAGCATAAAACGACGAATTTTTATTATTCGTTTTTATTAATATTGCTTCTATTTGAACGATTTCAACGACCTAAAATGCTTGAAAATGATTATTTTAGCAAAACAAACACGTTTTGAGCTTTTAATCTGCGTTTTAACGCGTAAAACAGCATAAGAACGACGAATTTTTATTATTTGTTTTATTAATATTGCGTCTATTTGAACGATTTCAACGATCTAAAATGCTTGAAAATGATTATTTTAGCAAAACAGCACGTTTTGAGCTTTAATCTGCGTTTTAACGCGTAAAAAAGCATAAAACGACGAAATTTTTTTTATTCGTTTTATTAATATTGCGTCTATTTGAACGATTTCAACGATCTAAAATGCTTGAAAATGATTATTTTAGCAAAACAGCACGTTTTTAGCTTTAATCTGCGTTTTAACGCGTAAAACAAGCATAAAAACGACGAAATTTTTATGATTCGTTTTTATTAATATTGCTTCTATTTGAACGATTTCAACGATCTAAAATGCTTGAAAATGATTATTTTAGCAAAACAGCACGATTTGAGCTTTAATATGCGTTTTAACGCGTAAAACAGCATAAAAACGACGATTTTTTATTATTCGTTTTTATTAATATTGCGTCTATTTGAACGATTTCAACGATCTAAAATGCTTGAAAATGCTTATTTTAGCATAACAGCACGTTTTGTGCTTTAATCTGCGTTTTAACGCGTAAACAGCATAAAACGACAGAATTTTTATTATTGTTTTATTAATATTGCTTCTATTTGAACGATATAACGATCTAAAAATGCTTGAAAAAGCTTATTTTGCAAAACAGCACGTTTTGGCTTTTAATATTTGCTTTTAACGCGTAAACGCATAAAACGACGAAAATTTTGATTATCCGTATTTTATTAATATGCGCACTATTTGAAGATTTCAAATCTGAAATGCTTAAAATGATTAATTAAGCAAAAAGACGAAATTGACTCTAATCCGTTTTTAACCGTAAAACGTCATATAAACGACGATTTCAATTCATATTCTATTAATATTGGTTATTTTGAAATTCAACGATTTAATGCTTAAATGATTTTTAAGCAAAACAGCAAAACGTTTACGAACTTTTAATTTTCGTTTTAAGGTAAATTGCGTCATTTAAAACGTCAAATTTTAAAATGTTGAAAATATTATTTTCTATTTAACGATTTCAACGATCTTAAATGCTTGAAATGCTTATTTAAGCAAAACAGACACGTTTTGAATTTTTATATCTGCGTTTTAATATTGCGTAAACAATAAACGATTAAGTTTTATAATTTGAAAATTTTATTAATATTGCACTATTTTGAACGATTTCAACTCTAAAATGCTTTAAACGATTAACTTTAGCAAAAAAAGAAGTTTTGAGTTTAATTTGCTTTTTTAATAAAGCATCATTAGAACGACGAAATTTTATTATTCAATTTTTATAATGATTTATTTAGCGATTAACGATCTATAAATACTTGAAAATGCTTAATTACAACAAAACACGATTTGATTTTAATCTGCGTTTTAACTAATATTGCTTCAAAACGCGAAATTTCAGATTTAATTTATTAATAATGTCTATTTGAAACGATTTCAACGATTAAGCTTGAAATGATTTTTAAGAAAACAGCAAAACGAGTTTTATTATCGTTTTAAGTAAAACACATAAAACGCGAATTTTTATTTTCGTTTTTATAATTTGCTTCTATTTGATATTTAACGACAAAACTTGAAATGTTATTTTAGAAAACAACCCTTTTAAGCGTAAACAGCTTAATAAAACAGCATTAAAACGATGAAATTTTTATTATTGCTTTTATTAACGATTTCGTCGATCTTGAACGATTTCAAATATTTTAAAATCAGAAAATGTTATTTTACAAAACAGCACGTTTTGAGTTAATCTGCGTTATAACGCGAAAACTTTGCATTATTACGCGCTTTTTATTATTCGTTTTATTAATTTCAACTTTAAAACGATTTCAACGATTATTTTAGCGAAAAATGCTTATTTTAGCAACATTTTAACGCTTTAGCTTAAACAGCGATAAACGCGTAAAACACATTAAACGTTTTAATTAATTTGATTATTCGTTTTATTAAATTGTCAATATTTGAAAATTTGCTATTCTTTAAAAAAAGCAGTTTGAAAATGTTTTTTAGCTAACAGCAGTTTTGAAGCGTTAAACTGCTTTTAACGCGTACAGCATTTTTAAACGCGAATTTTTTTTTAATTTTGCGTCTCTTTGAACGATTTCAACGATCTACAATGCTTGAAAATGATTATTTTAGCAAAACAGCATGTTTTGAGCTTTAATCTGCGTTTTAACGCGTAAAACAGCATAAAACGACGAATTTTTATTATTCGTTTTATTAATATTGCTTCTATTTGAACGATTTCAACGATCTAAAAAAGCTTGAAAATGCTTATTTTAGCAAAAACAGCACGTTTTGAGCTTTAATCTGCGTTTTAACGCGTAAAACAGCATAAAAAAGACGAAATTTTAATAATTCGTTTTTTCTTAATATTGCGTCTATTTGAACGATTTCAACGATCTAAAATGCTTGAATATGATTATTTTAGCAAAACAGCACGTTTTGAGTTTTAATCTGCGTTTTAACGCGTAAAACAGTATAAAAACGACGAATTTTTTATTATTCGTTTTTATTAATATTTCTTCTATTTGAACGATTTCAAGGATCTAAAATGCTTGAAAATGCTTATTTTAGCAAAAACAGCACGTTTTGAGCTTTAATCTGCGTTTTAACGCGTAAAACAGCATAAAACGACGAATTTTTATTATTCGTTTTTATTAATATTGCTTCTATTTGAACGATTTCAACGATCTAAAATGCTTGAAAATGTTTATTTTAGCAAAACAGCACGTTTTGAGCTTTAATCTGCGTTTTAACGCGTAAAACAGCATAAAACGACGAAATTTTTATTATTCGTTTTATTAATATTGTGTCTATTTGAACGATTTCAACGATCTAAAATGCTTGAAAATGATTATTTTAGCAAAACAGCACATTTTGAGCTTTAATTGCCTTTAACGCGTAAAACAGCATAAAACGACGAATTTTTATTATTCATTTTTATTAATATTGCTTCTATTAGAACGATTTCAACGATCTAAAATGCTTGAAAATGCTTATTTTAGCAAAACAGCACGTTTTGAGCTTTAATCTGCGTTTTAACGCGTAAAACAGCATAAAAAAAGACGAATTTTTTATTCTTCGTTTTTATTAATATTGCGTCTATTTGAACGATTTCAACGATCTAAATGCTTGAAAATGTTATTTTAGCAAAACAGCACATTTTGAGCTTTTAATCTGCCTTTTAACGCGTAAAACAGCATAAAACGACGAATTTTTATTATTCATTTTTTATTAATATTGCTTCAATTAGAACGATTTCAACGATCTATAATGCTTGAAAATGCTTATTTTAGCAAAACAGCACGTTTTGAGCTTTTAATCTGCGTTTTAACGCGTAAAACAGTATAAAAACGACGAATTTTTATTATTCTTTTTATTAATATTTCTTCTATTTGAACGATTTCAACGATCTAAAATGTTTGAAAATGCTTATTTTTGCAAAACAGCACGTTTTGAGTTTTAATCCGCGTTTTAACGCGTAAAACAGCATAAAACGACGAAATTTTTATTATTCGTTTTTATTAATATTGCGTCTATTTGAACGATTTCAACGATCTAAAATGCTTGAAAATGCTTATTTTAGCAAAACAGCACGTTTGAGCTTTAATCTGCGTTTTAACGCGTAAAACAGCATAAAACGACGAAATTTTTATTATTCGTTTTTATTAATATTGCGTCTATTTGAACGATTTCAACGATCTAAAATGCTTGAAAATGCTTATTTTAGCAAAACAGCACGTTTTGAGCTTTAATCTGCGTTTTAACGCGTAAAACAGCATAAAACGACGAAATTTTTATTATTCGTTTTTATTAATTTTGCGTCTCTTTGAACGATTTCAACGATCTACAAATGCTTGAAAATGATTATTTTAGCAAAACAGCACGTTTTGAGCTTTAATCTGCGTTTTAACGCGTAAAACAGCATAAAACGACGAATTTTTTATTATTCGTTTTTATTAATATTGCTTCTATTTGAACGATTTCAACGATCTAAAATGCTTGAAAATGCTTATTTTAGCAAAACAGCACGTTTTGAGCTTTAATCTGCGTTTTAACGCGTAAAACAGCATAAAAACGACGAAATTTTAATAATTCGTTTTTCTTAATATTGCGTCTATTTGAACGATTTCAACGATCTAAAATGCTTGAATATGATTATTTTAGCAAAACAGCACGTTTTGAGTTTTAATCTGCGTTTTAACGCGTAAAACAGTATAAAAACGACGAATTTTTATTATTCGTTTTTATTAATATTTCTCTATTTGAACGATTTTAACGATCTAAAATGCTTGAAAATGCTTATTTTAGCAAAAGCCTACGTTATGAGCTTTAATCGCGTTTAAGCGTAAAACACAAAAAACGCAATTTTTATGATTCGCTTTTATTAATATTGCGTCTGTTGAACGATTTCAACAATCTAAAATGCTTGAAAATGATTATTTTAGCAAAACAGCACGTTTTGAGTTTAATTGCGTTTTAACGCGTAAAAGTAAAACAGACATTTATTAGCTTTTATCTCGATTTTAACGCTAAACGATTTAAACGATCTAAAATTTGAATATGCTTTTTTAAAACGCATTTTGAACGATTTAATCGCATTTAAAAGCTAAAAATTAATTAGCAAACAATTTTTATTTAATTCGTTTTAACGTACATTTAAACGTTTCAAGTTTTAAATCTTTTAAATTGTTTATTTTGCAAAAAGCACGTTTTAACTTTAAACTGCTTTACGTAAAACAGCAAAAAGACAAATTTTGTTTATTCGTTTTATTAAATGGCATTGAAGATACACGATTTAAAATGCTAAAATTTTACAAAGCTGCATTTTGAGTTTAAAAGCGTTTTAACGTAAAACACAAAACGACAATTTTTAGCTATCGTTTTTTGAGCTTTAATTCTTTTAACGCGTTAAACGACATAAAACTCAAATTTTTTTAACGTTTTTATTAATATTGCGTTTTTGAACGTAAACAGCATAAAAGCTTGAATAATTTTATATTTTTTTATTAATTTGCGTCTTTTATCGTTTAAATCTAAAAGCGAAAATGATTATTTTACGAATTTTATTATCTTTTGCTTTATATCTCGTTTCTATCTGACGAAATACAGCGATTAAAACGAATTTTTTATTTTTTTATTAAAAGCACTTTTGTTAAATTTGCGTCTTAACGCTTAAAAGCTATTTACGCATAAAACGACGAATTTTTATTATTCGTTTTTATTAATTTGCTTCTATTTGAACGATTTCAACGATCTAAAATGCTTGAAATGCTTATTTTAAAACAGCACGTTTTGGGTTAATCTGCGTTTAAGGAAACAACATAAAAACGACGAAATATTTATTATTCGTTTTTTATTAATATTCTCTATTTGAACGATTTCAACGATCTAAAATGCTTGAATATGATTATTTTAGCAAAACACACGTTTTGAGCTTTAATCTGCGTTTAACGCGTAAAACAGCATAAAAACGACAAATTTTTATTATTCGTTTTTATTAATATTCTCTATTTGAACGATTTCAACGATCTAAAAATGCTTGAAAATGTTATTTTAGCAAACAGCACGTTTTGAGCTTTAATCTGGTTTTAACGCGTAAAACAGCATAAAACGACGAAATTTTTATTATTCGTTTTTATTAATATTGCGTCTATTTGAACGATTTCAACGATCTAAAAATGCTGAAAATGATTATTTTAGCAAAACAGCACGTTTTCAGCTTTAATCTGGCGTTTTAACGCGTAAACAGCATAAAACGCGATTTTTATTTTTTTAAATTGCTCTATTTGAACGAGTTTTACGATCTAAATTGAAAATGCTTATTTAGCAAAACAGCACGTTTTGAGTTTAATCTGCGTTTTAACGCGTAAAAAGCATAAAAGGACTGAAATTTTATTATTCTTTTGATAATATTGCGTCTATTTGAACGATTTATCGGTCTAAAATGCTTGAAAATGATTATTTTAGCAAAACAGCACGTTTTGAGCTTTAATCTGCGTTTTAACGCGTAAACACATAAAAACGACGAAATTTTTTTTATTTTTTTTATTAATATTGCTCTATTTGACTTTTAACGATCTAAAATTCTTGAAAATGTTATTTTTTTAAAACAGCACGTTTTGGCAATCTGCGTTTTAACGCGTAAAACAGAAAAAAAAGAAATTTTTTTTTTTTTTTTTAAAAAATTTTTTTAAACCAAAAAAATTTGTTAAAAAAAAAAATTTAACCTTTTTTAAAACCAAAAAACCCAAAATTTTTTTTTTTTTTTTTTTATTCTTCTATTTGGGAAATTTAAAACAAAAGGGGAAAAAGCTTATTTTGAAAACAGAGTTTTGAGCTTTTTTTTTAACGCGTAAAAAAATGTTTAAAAAAAGCGAAATTTTTTAAAATTTTTTTTAAATTTCTTTTTAAACGATTTAAGTTAAAATGCTTTTTAAATTTTTAAAAAAAGCAGTTTTATTTAAATTCGTTTTAATAAAACGCTAAAAGACGTTTTTAATTCTTTTATTAATATTTTTAAACGTTTAACTTAAAATGTTTAAAAAAGCATTTTAAAACCATTTTATTTTTTCTTTTTTAATAAAAAAAAAAACGAAAATTTTTAATTCTTTTTTTTAAAGCGTTATTTTAACGTTTAACCTAAAACTTAAAAGCATTTTTTAAAAAACCCTTTTATTTAATTGCTTTTAACGGTAAAAAGATAAAAACGAAATTTTAATTCGTTTTTTTAATTTGCGTTTTTAAGTTTAAAAAACTAAAAGCGAAATATTTTTTAAAAAAGCCTTTTGACTTTAACCCTTTTTTTGCTAAAAAAATAAAAACGACGAAAATTTTTTTTTTTTTCGTTTTTTCCTTTTTTTTTTTAAAAAAATTTTAAAATCTTTTAAAAAATTTTTTTTTGAAAAACCCTTTTTTTTTTGCTTTAAGGTAAAAAGCAAAAAAGGGTTTTTATTCCCTTTTTATTAAAGCTTTAGAAAGATTTAAATTAAAATTAAAATGCTTATTTTTTCAAAAACACGTTTTAGTTTTAATTTTTTTAAGCAAAACAGAAAAAAAAATTTTTTTACGTTTTATTTAAACGCAGAAATTTAACGTTAAAATGCTTAAAAAAAAATTTTAGCAAAACAAGATTTGAGCAACTGGTTTTAACGGAAAAAAAAAAAGAAAAAATTTTTTTTATTTTTTTTTGCATTTAACGATTAAAAGTTAAAATGTTTTTTAAAAACCCTTTTTTGTTTAATTGGTTTAACGCGTAAAAAAAAAACACGAAATTTTTTTATTATTCGTTTTTATTAATTTGCGTCTATTTGAACGATTTCAACGATCTAAAATGATTGAAAATGATTTTTTTTGGCAAAACACCCGTTTTGAGCTTTAATCTGCGTTTTAACGCGAAAAAAAACATAAAAACACAATTTTTTTTATTATTCTTTTTTTTATTAATATTGCCTTTTGAACGTTTTTAACGATGAAAAATGCTTGAAAATACTTTTTTTTTAACCAAAACAGCACGTTTTGAGTTTTTAATCGGGGAACGCGAAAACAAAAAAAAAGGACGAAATTTTTATTATTTTTTTTTATTAATATTGCGTCTATTTGAAGGGTTTCAACGATCTAAAATGTTTGGAAAATGATTTTTTGAAAACAGCACGTTTTGAGCTTTAATCTGCGTTTTAACGCGAAAAACAGCAAAAAAACGACAATTTTTTATTATTCGTTTTTTTTAAATTTGCTTCTATTTGAACAATTTCAACGATCTAAAATGCTTAAAAATTTTTTAAATTTTTAGAAAAAACAGCACGTTTTGTTTTTTTAATCTGCGTTTTAACGCGTAAACAGCATAAAAACGACGAAATTTTTTATTCGTTTTTATTAATATTGCGCCCTATTTGATCGATTTCAACGATCTGGGTTAAAAATGATTATTTTGGCAAAACGGCACGTTTTGAACTTTAATCGCTTTTTTTAACGCGAAAAAACAAAAAAACGAAAAATTTTTTTTTTTTTATTAATATTGCGTCTATTTGAAGGGTTTCAACGATCTAAAATGCTTGAATATGATTTTTTTTAGCAAAACAGCACGTTTTGAGCTTTAATCTGCTTTTTTAACGCGAAAAACAGCAAAAAAACACAAATTTTTTTATTATTTTTTTTTTATTAATATTTCTTCTATTTGAACAATTTCAACGATCAAAATGCTTGAAAATGCTTTTTTTTTAGCAAACACCCGTTTTGAGTTTTTAATCTGCGTTTTAACGCGTAAAAAAAGATAAAAAATTTTTATTATTCGTTTTTATTAATATTTTTATTTGAACGTTTTAAAAACGTCTAAAATCCCAAAAATGCTTATTTTAAAAACAGCACTTTTTGAGTTTTTTCTCGTTTTAAAAAAAACAGCATAAAACGGGGGAAATTTTTTAATTTTCGTTTTTATTAATATTGCGTCTATTTGAAGGGTTTAAACGTTTAAAATGCTTAAAAATGATTTTTTTTAGAAAACAGCACTTTTTGAGTTTAACGCTTTTTAAAGGGGTTTTAAAACAGCAAAAAAACGACAAATTTTTTTATTTTTTGTTTTTTATTAATATTGCTTCATTTGAACGATTTCAACGATGAAAAAATGCTTGAATATGATTATTTTAGCACAACAGCACGTTTTGAGTTTTAATCTGGTTTTAACGCGTAAAACAGCAAAAAAAGCAAATTTTTTTATTTTTCCCTTTTTTTTATTAATATTTCTTCTTTTTGGGAAACGATTTCTTCTTCTTCTTCTTTTTTCTTAAAGGCATTTTCCGCCTGTTCTCTTTTCCTGTGTTTCCGGGGTTTTTTGACGTCAGGCTGTTGGACCATCTCGGGGTGGATTTTGCCGGGGGCGGTCTTGTCTTCATAGGTTTTGCGGTCATGGCCCAATTATTTATCCTTGTTTTCAGCGTTCTACGTGATCCCCCCATTGTCGGCGTCTAACTTTCGCCCAAACGCGATATCTTTTAATTTGGCTTTCCGGATGCCGGGGTGCGGACATGGTTTTTAGTGTGACTTTGATGGGGGTGATCTGCCCAAAAGGGTGATGTATGTGATTCTCGGCCCATGCGGTATCCGGCTTTTTTTTTGTTTTACTTTGCCTTTTATTTTGTCCATGATTAGAGAACAGGGTTCCTACTGCCCCGTCTGATTCCGTCCGTTATTGGGACGGTTTCCGAAAATTTGGGGGCCCTTTAAACCCTTTTTTTTTGTTGGGTACCCGGTCTTTTTGGGTGTGTGTTGTTTTTCCCGCTCCTCTTTTGGTTTGTACATTGACCCCCCGGGTACTCGTATTTATCGAAAGCCTTTTCTAAAAATCCACAAAAAATAAAAAGGCGGGTTTTTCGAACTGGGCGGGCTTTTTTCCCCGTCGTAACGACGAAGATTGCATCTATTGTTGATCTGTTTTTTCTGGGAAACCCTGCTGTTCATCTCTGAATATGTTGGGTTTATTTTTTTTGCTATGGTTTTAGTGAATATTTTTGCCGTGCTGTTAATCAGTGTGATCCCCCTGTAGTTGTCAGGGGTTTTTTTGTCGCCTTTCTTGTAAATTGGTATTGGGGGTGGTTGTTTTCCAGTCTTGTGGGATTTTTTCCGGGGGAGATTTTGGTTAAAAAGGTTCCAGGTTCGTCTTCCGGTTTGGGCCACCGGCTCGCAGTATTTCGTTTTGTTATTAAATTCCCATTCCTGGTGTTTCCCCTTTTAGAGTTTTTTAAACGCTGCAGATAGTTCTTCTTGCCTTTTTGTCCAGTTATCGTCGTCTATTGTTGGTAGGTCGGGGTCTTTCATATCTTCGGTGGTCGTTTTTTCTCCGTTGTCAAAAGATTTTAAATTTGGGGCCCGGTATCCCCGGGGTTGATGTGGGTTTAGATGTTCTTCATCGATGCCCCTTTTTGGGTTTTTTTAGCAAAATTTCCCCGATGATTTTTGGCAGCCGTACGGGTCGTGTTGTAGGTTCAAAAGTTCCCAGTATTGGTTTTCAGTGCTTTGGGCAGAAGTGATTTGCGCGCCTTTCCCCTTTTGTATTTGCCCTAGTTCCGGGGGTTCGGTTCTCTTATAATGGTTTTTGGGGACGGGTTCTCCCCGCGGGATCTTCAGCTCAGGGTTTTTCCCATGGTTTGTAGTTTTTGGGGGGAGTGTCTGACCTTTTTCTTAGTCCTATGGCTTCTGTCGCGGTGTTTATTATGTTTTTTTTTTTTTGCCTCCCCGATCTATACTTTTTCCCTCCAAGGGCTTGTTTTTGAATTTTGTTTTTAGACGTGTTTCGAAGAGTCCATTCCTTTCAGACTTTTAAAGACTCATATTGAATTTTTCACCTTTTATGACCTGTTTTGTTTGCCTTTAATCACTTTAATTTATATTTGCACATTTTTCAACTGGTGTTCTGTTCCCAAAATTAGGGATGGCAATGCTCCTTTTCAATAATTTTGTTAGGGGGGGGCATTTTTTTTTGTTATTATATGGTCTATGATTGATTTTGTTTTCCCGGGGGTTCCAAAAGGGGTACTTCTGGGGAGTCGCTTTGCAAAAAGTACGTTTGTTTATACGGGGTTCGTTTGGAGCCGGGGTTTTGCAGTAGGTGCCCCTTATCATTCATCGCTTCTTCCGAACCCCATGATTCCGGTATTGCCCTGTTTTCCCATTCGCGCGTCTGTACCCAATTTGGGAAAATTTTTTTTATTTTGGGTCCGGGATTGATTGTTTTATCTAGTTTTTTATAGAATGCTTCCGTTCATCCATTGGTTTTGGGCGTTTTGGGATATATTCCGATTACGTGCGTTTTTTTTTTGATCTAAAATTGGGTCAAGTATTATGGGTTTTGATCGGGATCTACGTTTCGATATTATCTTTTTAGTTCCCATGAATGAGTTTCCAACTCCCGATTTTGCCGTTCGTTTTGTTGTTTTCCGCTGTACCACAATTGTGAATTTCCACAGATTTGTTTTCGCCCTTTTTTCTTAGTTTCTGCAGGCACAAATATCGATCTTGTGGTTTTTAAAACCCCGGGATTTCATGGGGCTTTTTTATTCCAGGTGTTTTTTGTTCCATGTACCCTTCTAAAACCCCACCGTTTTATTTAACCTTTTTCCAGTTTGTTTCATTTTTTTTGCGCGGTCGTCTTCGTTTTTCAGTCCAGATTCCGAGGCTCTGTTGAGGCTTCTTTGAGCATTGCGATTGTTTAACGGGGTAGGTTGCTAGCCTTATCCCCCCAAACCCCCCTCCTTTTGACCCGGGCTTAGGACCGGCGCTGGCGGAGTTTGAACGATTTCAACGATCTAAAATGCTTGAAAATGATTATTTTGGCAAAACAGCACGTTTTGAGCTTTTAATCTGCGTTTTAACGCGTAAAACAGCATAAAACGACAGAAATTTTAATATTCGTTTTTATTAATATTGCGTCTATTTGAACGATTTCAACGATCTAAAATGCTTGATAATGATTATTTTAGCAAAACAGCACGTTTTGAGCTTTAATCTGCGTTTTAACGCGTAAAACAGCATAAAAAAGACGAAATTTTTATTATTCGTTTTTATTAATATTGCGTCTATTCAAACGATTTCGACGATCTAAAGTGCTTGAAAATGATTATTTTAGCAAAACAGCACGTTTTGAGCTTTAATCTGCGTTTAAACGCGTAAAACAGCATAAAAACGACGAAATTTTTTTTATTCGTTTTTATTAATATTGCGTCTATTTGAACGATTTCAACGATCTAAAATGATTATTTTAGCAAAACAGCACGTTTTTAGCTTTTAATCTGCGTTTTAACGCGTAAAAACAGCATAAAAGGACGAATTTTTATTATTCGTTTTTATTAATATTGCATCTATTTGAACGATTTCAACGATCTAAAATGCTTGAAAATGATTATTTTAGCAAAACAGCACGTTTTGAGCTTTAATCTGCGTTTTAACGCGTAAAAAAGCATAAAACGACGAATTTTTATTATTCGTTTTTATTAATATTGCTTCTATTTGAACGATTTCAACGATCTAAAATGCTTGAAAATTCTTATTTTAGCAAAACAGCACGTTTTGAGCTTTAATCTGCGTTTTAATGCGTAAACAGCATAAAAACGACGAAATTTTTATTATTCGTTTTTATTAATATTGCGTCTATTTGAACGATTTCAACGATCTAAAATGCTTGAAAATGATTATTTTAGCAAAACAGCACGTTTTGAGCTTTAATCGACGTTTTAACGCGTAAACAGCATAAAAACGACGCATTTTTATTATTCGTTTTTATTAATATTTCTTCTATTTGAACGATTTCAACGATCTAAAATGCTTGAAAATGCTTATTTTAGCAAAACAACACGTTTTGAGCTTTAATCTGCGTTTTAACGCGTAAAACAGCATAAAACGACGAAATTTTTATTATTCGTTTTTATTAATATTGCGTCTACTTGAACGATTTCAACGATCTAAAAATGCTTGAAAATGATTATTTTAGCAAAACAACACGTTTTGAGCTATAATCTGCGTATTAACGCGTAAAACAGCATAAAACGACGAATTTTTTATTATTTGTTTTTATTAATATTGCGTCTATTTGAACGATTTCAACGATCTAAAATGCTGGAAAATGCTTATTTTAACAAAACAGCACGATTTGAGCTTTAATCTGCGTTTTAACGCGTAAAACAGCATAAAAACGACAAAATTTTTATTATTCGTTTTTGTTAATATTGCATCTATTTGAACGATTTCAACGATCTAAAATGCTTGAAAATGATTATTTCAGCAAAACAGCACGTTTTGAGCTTTAATCTGCGTTTTAACGCGTAAAACAGCATAAAAGCGACGAATTTTTATTATTCGTTTTTATTAATATTGCTTCTATTTGAACGATTTCAACGATCTAAAATGCTTGAAAATGCTTATTTTAGCAAAACAGCACGTTTTGAGCTTTAATCTGCGTTTTAACGCGTAAAACAGCATAAAAACGACGAAATTTTTATTATTCGTTTTTATTAATATTGCGTCATTTGAACGATTTCAACGATCTAAAATGCTTGAAAATGATTATTTTAACAAAACAGCACGTTTTGAGCTTTTAATCTGCGTTTTAACGCGTAAAACGCATAAAACGACGAATTTTTATTATTCGTTTTTTATTAATATTGCTTCTATTTGAACGATTTCAACGATCTAAAATGCTTGAAAATGCTTGTTTTAGTAAAACAGCCGTTTGAGCAATCTGCGTTTTTTGCGCAAAACAGCATAAAACGACGAAATTTTTTTTTATTCGTTTTTATTAATATTGGGTCTTTTGAAGATTTTAACGATCTAAAATGCTTGAAAATGATTATTTTAAACAAAACAGCACGTTTTGAGCTTTAATCTGCGTTTTAACGCGTAAAACAGCATAAAACGACGAATTTTTATTATTTGTTTTTATTAATATTTCTTCTATTTGAACGATTCAACCATCTAAAATGCTTGAAAATGCTATTTTAGCAAAACAGCACGTTTTGAAACTTTAATCGCGTTTTAACGCGTAAAACACATAAAACGACGAAATTTTTATTATTCGTTTTTATATATTGCGTCTATTTGAACGATTTCAACGATCTAAAATGCTTGAAATGATTATTTTAGCAAAACAGCACGTTTTGAGCTTTTTAAACTGCGTTTTAACGCGTAAAACGCATAAAACGACGAAATTTTTTTATTCGTTTTTATTAATATTTCGTCAATTTGAACGATTCAACGATCTAAATGCTTGAAAATATTTTAGCAAAACCGCACGTTTTGAGCTTTAATCTCGTTTTAACGCGTAAAACATAAAACGACGAATTTTTATTATTCGTTTTTTAATTAATATTTCTTCATTTGAACGTTTCAACGATCTAAAATGCTTGAAAAGCTTATTTTAGCAAAACAGCTTTTGAGCTTTAATCTTTAACGCGTAAAACAGCATAAAACGCGAAATTTTTATTATTCGTTTTATTAATATTGCGTCTATTTGAACGATTTCAACGATCTATAATGCTTGAAAATGATTATTTTAGCAAAACAGCATGTTTTGAAAGGGTTTAATCTGCGTTTTAAGGCGTAAAACAGCATAAACGACGAATATTTTATTATTCGTTTTTTAATTATAGCCTATTTGAACGATTTCAACGACTAAAATGCTTGAAAATGCTTATTTTAGCAAAACAGCACGTTTTTTTAGCTTTAATCTCCGTTTAACGCGTAAAACAATAAAACGCGAAATTTTTATTATTCGTTTTCTTAATATTGCGTCTATTGAACGATTTCAACGATCTAAAATGCTTGAAAATGTTTTTTGCAAAACGCACGTTTTTACTTTAATCTGCGTTTTAACGCGTAAAACAGCATAAAACGACGAAAATTTTATTATTCGTTTTTTTTTTAATATGCTTCTATTTGAACGATTTCAACGATCCAAAATGCTTTGAAAATGCTTATTTTAAAAACCACGTTTTGAGCTTTTAAACTGCGTTTTAACGCGTAAACACATAAAAAAGAGAAATTTTTTATTCGTTTTTTTTAATATTGCGTATATTTAAACGATTTCCACGATCTAAAAAGCTTGAAATATGATTATTTTAAAAACAGCACGTTTTGGGGCTATAATCTGCGTTTTAACGCGTAAAACAGCAAAAAACGACGAATTTTTATTATTCGTTTTTTTTATTAATATTGCTTCATTTGAACGATTTCAACGATCTAAAATTGCCAAAAAAACTATTTTAGCAAAACAGCACGTTTGAGCTTTAATATGCGTTTTAACGCGTAAAAAACTAAAACGACGAAATTTTTATTCTTTTTTATTAATTTCGTCTATTTGAACGATTTCAACGATCTAAAATGCTTGAAAATGATTATTTTAGCAAAAAAGCGGTTTGGAGCTTTAATCTGCGTTTTAACGCGTAAAACAGCATAAAACGACGTTTTTGATTTATTCGTTTTTTTTATTAATATTGCTTTATTGAACGATTTCAACGATCTAAAATGGGGAAAATGCTTATTTTGCAAAACAGCACGTTTTGAGCTTTAAACTGCGTTTTTAACGCGAAAACAGCATAAAACGACGAAATTTTAATTCGTTTTTTTTTAATAGCGTCTATTTTAACGATTTCAACGATCTAAAATGCGAAAATGATTATTTTGCAAAACAGCACGTTTTGAGCTTTAATCTGCGTTTTAACGCGTAAACGCATTAAAACGACGAATTTTTATTATTCGTTTTTATTAATATTCCCTTTTATTTGAACGATTTCAACGATCAAAATGCTTGAAAATGCTTATTTTGAAAACGCACGTTTTGAGCTTAATCTGCGTTTTAACGCGTAAACAGCATAAAATGCTTTTATTATTCGTTTTATTAATATTCTCTATTTGAACGTTTAACGATCCCAAAATGCTTGAAAATGATTATTTTGCAAACAGCACGTTTTGAGCTTTAATCTGCGTTTTAACGCGTAAAAAGCATAAAACGACGAATTTTTATTTTCGTTTTTATTAAATTGCGTCTATTTGAACGATTTCACGATCTAAAATTCTGATGTTATTTTAGCAAAAGCGTTTGAGCTTTTTAAACTGCGTTTTTTAAAGCGTAAAAATTTGACGAATTTTTAATTTTTTTTAAATATTTTTTAAACATTTACTTAAAATGCTAAAGCTTTTTTAAACAAAAACATTTTTTTAATCGGTTTTTTAAAGCTAAAAAAATAAAAAAACAAATTTTTAATTGTTTTTAAAAGCGGGGCGTTTAACGTCTGCTTAAAAAATTTTTTAAACAAAAAGATTTATTTAATTTTTTAAGCGTAAAAAGCATAAAAAGAAATTTTTTTATTTTTTTAAAAGCCTTTTGAACGATTTTCCCTTAAAAACTTAAAGGGATTTTTAAAACGCATTTTATTTTTCTTTTTAACGAAAAACATAAAAAGATAAAATTTTTTTTTTTTTTTTTAAAAGGGTTTTGAACGTTTAACGCTAAAATTTAAAAAAACAAAAAATTTTTTTACTTAATTTTTTAACGGTAAAAAGATAAAAGCAAATTTTATTTTTTTTAAAAGCGTTATTTAACGTTTAACCCAAAAGGGGTTAAAAGAAGAAAAAACCCTTTTTATTTAATCTCTTTTCGTAAAAAACTAAAAGCGAAATTTTTTTACGTTTTTTTTTTCTTTTTAACGTTTAAAACCCAAAATGCGAATTATTATTTTAAAAAATTTTGGTTTTAACGGTTTTAACGTAAAAACCTAAAAGAAATTTTAACGTTTTTTTTTTTTTTTCTTTTAACGTAACACTAAAAGCGGGAAAAAATTTTTTTTTAAAAAAGCGTTTTATTTAACGGTTTAACGCTAAAAAGCAAAAAAGAAAATTTTTTTAAACGTTTTTATTAATATTGCGTCTATTTGAACGATTTTAACGATCTAAAATGCTTGAAAATGATTATTTTATAAAACAGCGTTTTGAGCTTTAATCTGCGTTTTAACGCGTAAAACAGCATAAAACGACGAATTTTTTATTATTCGTTTTTATTATTAATATTGCGTCTATTTGAACGATTTCAACGATCTAAAATGCTTGAGAAAGTGCTTATTTTAGCAAAGCAGCGCGTTTTGAGCTTTAATCTGCGTTTTAACGCGTAAAACAGCATAAAACGATGGGGAAATTTTATTATTCGTTTTTATTATTATTGCGTCTATTTGAACGATTTCAACGATCTAAAATGCTTGAAAATGATTATTTTAGCAAAACAGCACGTTTTTGAGCTTTAATCTACTGCGTTTTTAACGCGTAAAACAGCGCATAAAACGACGAATTTTTATTATTTGTTTTATTAGTAATATTTAATTTCTATTTGATCGATTTCCAGCCATCTAAAATGCTT
This sequence comes from Dalotia coriaria, assembly GCF_025399875.1. NCBI lineage: Eukaryota > Metazoa > Arthropoda > Insecta > Coleoptera > Staphylinidae > Dalotia > Dalotia coriaria. The sequence continues at coordinate 27,548 of NW_027045809.1, forward strand.
GAAAATGCTTATTTTAGCAAAACAGCACGTTTTGAGCTTTTAATCTGCGTTTTAACGCGTAAAGACAACATAAAACGACAGAGAATTTTATTATTCGTTTTTTATTAATGTGCGTCTATTTGAACAATTTCAACGATCAAAATGCTTGAAAGTAGTTATTTTTAGCAAAACAGCGCGTTTTGAGCTTTAATCTGCGTTTTAACGCGTAAAACAGCATAAAACGACAGGGAATTTTATTATTCGTTTTTTATTAATATTTAACGTCTATTTGAACGATTTCAACGATCTAAAATGCTTGAAAATGATTATTTTAGCACAACCGCACGTTTTTGAGCTTTAATCTGCGTTTTAACGCGTAAAGAGCAGCATAAAACGACGAATTTTTTATTATTCGTTTTTATAATGTGCGTCTATTTGAACGATATCAACGATCTAAAATGCTTGAATAGCGTTATTTTTAGCAAAACAGCACGTTTGAGCTTAATCTGCGTTTTAAACGCGTAAAACAGCATAAAAACGACAGATTTTTTTATTATTCGTTTTAATTAATATTTCGTAACTTCTATTTGAGACGGTTTCAACGATCTAAAAATGCTTGAAAATGCTTATTTTAGCAGCAAAACCAGCACGTTTTTGAGTTTTTAATCGGCGTTTAACTTAAATAAAACAGCATAAAACGGCAGAAATTTTTATTATTCGTTTTTTATTAATGTGCGTCTATTTGAACGATTTCAACGATCTAAAATGCTTGAAAATGCTTATTTTTAGCAGCAAAACGGCACGTTTTGAGCTTTAATCTCCGTTTTTAACGCGTAAAAACAGCATAAAAACGACGAAATTTTTTATTATTCGTTTTTTATTAATATTTAGCGTCTATTTGAACGATTTCAGCGATCTAAAATGCTTGAAAATGATTATTTTAGCAAAACAGCACGTTTTGCGCGCTTTTAATCGTTTTAACGCGTAAAACAGCAAAACGACGAATTTTTTATTATTCGTTTTTATTAATATTGCGTCTATTTGAACGTTTCAGCTTGATCTAGAATGCTTGAAAATGCTTATTTTTTGGCAAAACGGCACGTTTGCGGAAGGCTTTTAATCTGCGTTTTAACGCGTAAAAACAGCTAAAACGACGAAATTTTTATTATTCGTTTTTTATTAATGGCCGCGTCAATTTGAACAATTTCAACTATCTACAAATGCTTGAAAATGATTATTTTAGCAAAACAGCACGTTTTGAGCTTTTAATCTGCGTTTTAACGCGTAAAACAGCATAAAACGACGAAATTTTTATTATTCGTTTTTATTAATAATATTGCGTCTGGCAGACGATTTCAACGATCTAAAATTAGCGAAAATGATTATTTTAGCAAAACGGCACGTTTGAGCTAATCCTGCGGTTTAACAGGTAAAGGCAGCATAAAAACGACGAGGTACATTATTCGTTTTTATTAATATTGCGTCTATTTGAACGATTTCAGCGATCTAAAATGCTTGAAAATGATTATTTTTAGCAAAACAGCACGTTTTGGCTTTAATCTGCGTTTTAACGGCAGGCAGCATAAAACGACGAATTTTTTATTATTCGTTTTTTTATTAATGTGCGTCTATTTGAACGATTTCAGCGATCTAAAATGCTTGAAAATGCTTATTTTTAGCAAAAGGAAACAGCACGTTTTGAGCTTTAATCTGCGTTTTAAACGCGTAAAACAGCATAAAACGACGAAATTTTATTATTCGTTTTATTAATATTGCGTCTATTTAGCGAACGATTTCGGCGGCGATCACAAAATGCTTGAAAATGATTATTTTAACAAAACAGCACGTTTTGAAGGCTTTTAATCTGCGTTTTAACGCGTAAAACAACATAAAAGGACAATTTTTATTATTCGTTTTTATTAATATTACTTCTATTTAGTTGATTTCAACGATCTAAAATGCTTGAAAATGCTTATTTTAGCAAAACAGCACGTTTTGAGCTTTAATCTGCGTTTTAACGCCTAAAAAACAACTTATAAAACAGCAAGAAATTTTATTATTCGTTTTATTAATATTACGTCTATTTGAACGATTTCAACGATCTAAAATGCTTGAAAATGATTATTTTAGCAAAACAGCACGTTTTGAGCTTTTAATCTACTTGATTTTAACGCGTAAAACAACATAAAACGACGAATTTTTATTATTCGTTTTTTATTAATGTGCTTCTATTTGAACATTTCAACGATCTAAAATGCTTGAAAATACTTATTTTAGCTAAACAGCACGTTTTGAGCTTTTAATCTGCGTTTTAACGCGTAAACAACATAAAAACGACAGGAATTTTTGATATTCGTTTTTATTAATATTGCGTCTATTTGAACGATTTCAACGATCTAAAATGGCAGAAATGATTATTTTAGCAAACAGCGTTTGAGCTTTAATCTGCGATTTTAACGTAAAAACGCTTTATAAAACGACGAATTTTTTTTATTATTCGTTTTTATTAATATTGCTTCTATTTGAACGATTTCAACGATCTAAAATGCTTGAAAATGCTTGTTTTAGTAAAACAGCACGTTTTGAGCTTTAATCTGCGTTTTCGCGCAAAACAGCATAAAAACGACGAGAATTTTATTATTCGTTTTTATTAATATTGGAGTCCTGTTGAACGGTTTTGGCGCGATCTAAAAGTTAGCGAAAATGATTATTTAGCAAAACAGCACGTTTTGAGCTTTATCTGCGTTTTAACGCGTAAAACAGCATAAAAACGACGGGTACATTATTTGTTTTATTAATATTTCTTCTATTTGAACGATTTCAACCATCTAAAATGCTTGAAAATGCTTATTTAGCAAAACAGCGCGTTTTGAGCTTTAATGCTGCGTTTTTAACGCGTAAAACAGCATAAAACGACGAAATTTTTATTATTCGTTTTATTAATATTGCTGTCTATTTGAACGATTTCAACGATCTAAAATGCTTGAAATAGTTATTTTTAGCAAAACAGCACGTTTTGAGCTTTTAATCTGCGTTTTAACGCGTAAAACAGCGCATAAAACGACAGAAATTTTTATTATTCGTTTTTTATTAATATTTAGTAAATTTGAACGATTTTAAGCGATCTAAATGCTTGAAAATTAATATTTTAGCCGAAACGACACGTTTTGAGCTTTTAATCTGCCCGTTTAAACGCGTAAAACAGCATAAAACGACGAATTTTTTTATTATTCGTTTTAATTAATGTATTTCTTCTATTTGAACGATTTCAACGATCTAAAATGCTTGAAAATGCTTATTTAGCAAAACAGCACGTTTGAGCTTTAATCTGCGTTTTAACGCGTAAAACAGCATAAAACGGCAGAGAATTTTATTATTCGTTTTTTATTAATATTGCGTCTATTTGAACGATTTCCAGCGATCATAATGCTTGAAAATGATTATTTTAGCAAACAGCATGTTTTACGAGCTTTAATCACGTTTTTAAGGCGTAAAACAGCATAAAACGACGAATATTTTATTCGTTTTTAATTAATATTGCTTCTATTTGAACGATTTCAACGATCTAAAATGCTTGAAATACTTATTTTAGCAAAACAGCGCGTTTTGAGCTTTAATCTCCGTTTTAACGCGTAAAACAGCATAAAACGACAGGGGTACATTATTCGTTTTTCTTAATATTGCGTCTATTTGAACGATTTCAACGATCTAAAATGCTTGAAAATGAGTTATTTTAGCAAAACAGCACGTTTTGAAGAGCTTTTAATCTGCGATTTTAACGCGTAAAATAGCATAAAACGACAGGTACGCATTATTCGTTTTTATTAATAGGTCTTCTATTTAAAGACGATTTCAACGATCTAAAATGCTTGAAAATGCTTATTTTAGCAAAACAGCACGTTTGAGCTTTAATCTGCGTTTAACGCGTAAAACAGCATAAAACGACGAAATTTTTATTATTCGTTTTTTATTAATATTGCGTATATTTAAACGATTTCAGCGATCTAAAATGCTTTGAATATGATTATTTTAGCAAAACAGCACGTTTTGAGCTATATAATCTGCGTTTAACGCGTAAAACAGCATAAAACGACGAATTTTTTATTATTCTTTTTTTTTTTTTTTTTTTTGTATTAATATTGCTTCTATTTGAACGATTTCCGGCGATCTAAAATGCTTGAAAATACTTATTTTATGCAAAACAGCACGTTTTGAGCTTTAATCTGCGTTTAACGTAAAACAGCATAAAACGGCAGAAATTTTTATTATTCGTTTTTTTATTAATGTACGCGTCTATTTAGCAGACGATTTCAACGATCTAAAATGCTTGAAAATGATTGTGCAGCAAAACAGCAGGTTTGGAGCTTTAATCACCGTTTTTAACGCGTAAAACAGCATAAAACGACGAATTTTGATTATTCGTTTTTTTATTAATATTACTTCTATTTGAACGATTTCAACGATCACAAATGCTTGAAAATGCTTATTTTAGCAAAACAGCACGTTTGAGCTTTTAATCTGCGTTTAACGCGTAAAACAGCATAAAACGACGAAATTTTTTATTATTCGTTTTATTATTAATATTGCGTCTATTTGAACGATTTCCAGCGATCTAAAATTAGCAGAAAATGATTATTTTAGCAAACAGCACGTTTTGAGCTTTAATCTGCGTTTTTAACGTAAAACAGCATAAAACGACGGAAATTTTTATTATTCGTTTTTATTAATATTGCCGCGTCTATTTGAACGATTTCAACGATCTAAAATGCTTGAATATGCCAATTATTTTAGCGAAAACAGCACGTTTTGAGCTTTTGTCTGCGTTTTAACGCGTAAAACGGCACTCTAAAACGACGAATTTTTATTATTCGTTTTTATTAATATTTCTTCTATTTGAACGATTTCAACGATCACAAAATGCTGGAAAATGCTTATTTTAGCAAAACAGCACGTTTTGAGCTTTTAATCTGCGTTTTAACGCGTAAAACAGCATAAAATGACGAGGTACATTATTCGTTTTTTTATTAATGGCCGCGTCTGTTGAACGATTTCAACGATCACAAAATGCTTGAAAATGATTATTTTAGCAAAACAGCGCGATTTTTGAGCTTTAATCTGCGTTTTAACGCGTAAAACAGCATAAAACGGCGAATTTTTTATTATTCGTTTTTTATTAATATTGCGTCTATTTGAACGATTTCAACGATCTAAATGCTTGAAAGTGCTTATTTTAGCAAAACAGCACGTTTTGAGCTTTAATCTGCGTTTTAACGCGTAAAACAGCATAAAACGACGAAATTTTTATTATTCGTTTTTTATTAATATTGCGTCCATTTGAACGATTTCAACGATCTAAAATGCTTGAAAATATTATTTTAAGCAAAACAGCACGTTTGGGCTTTAATCTGCGTTTTAACGCGTAAAACAGCATAAAACGACGAATTTTTGATTCGTTTTTTTATTATTATTGCTTCTATTTAGGCGTTTCAACGATCTAAAATGCTTGAAAATGCTTATTTTAGCAAACAGCACGTTTTTGAGCTTTAATCTGCGTTTTAACGCGTAAAACAACATAAAACGACGAAATTTTTATTATTCGTTTTTACTATTAATATTGCGTCTATTTGAACGATTTCCAGCTTGTTGATCACCAAAATGCTTGAATATGATTATTTTAGCAAAACAGCACGTTTGAGCTTTAATCTGCGTTTTAACGCGTAAAACAACATAAAACGACGAAAAGATTTTATTATTCATTTTTTATTAATATTATTTCTTCTATTTGAACGATTTCAACGATCTAAAATGCTGGAAAATGCTTATTTTAGCGGCAAGCGTTTTGACTTTTAATCTGCGTTTAACGAAACTAAAACAGCATAAAACGACGAAATTTTTTACGTTCGTTTTTATTAATTTGGTATTTGAACGATTTCAACGATCTAAAATCTGAAAATGCTTATTTTAGCAAAACAGCACGTTTGACATTCGTTTTAAAACAGCATAAAACGACGAAATTTTTTTATTCGTTTTTATTATATTACGTCTTTGAACGATTTAAGTTTTAAAAATTTTAAAAGACTTTTTAGCAAAACAGCACGTTTTGCGCTTTAATCTACGTTTAACGTAAAACACCTAAAACGACGAATTTTTATTATTCGTTTTTTATTAAATTGCGTCTATTTGAACGATTTCAACGATCTAGAATGCTTGAAAATGCTTGATTTTAGCAAAACAGCTTTGAGCTTTATCTGCGTTTTAACGCGTAACACTACGACAAAATTTTATTATTTTTTTATTAATATTGCGTCAATTTTGAACATTTAACTATCTAAAATGCTTGAAAAGATTATTTTAGCAAAACAGCACGTTTTTTTTAATCTGCGTTTTAACGTAAAACATAAAAAAAATTTTGATTCGTTTTTGATTAATATTGCGCTTTGAACGCTTCAACGATCTAAGGCCCTGAATTATTATTTTTAGAAAACGCACTTTGAGCTTTAATCTGCGTTTAACGCGTAAAACAGCATAAAAGCGAATTTTTTATTATTCGTTTTATTAAATATTGCACGTCTTTTAAGATTTTCACGATCTAAAATGTGAATTGATTATTTTTAAAACAGCACGTTTGAGCTTTAATCTGCGTTTAAACGTAAAACAGCATAAAACGAAATTTTTATTATTCGTTTTTAATTAATATTTCTTCTATTTGAACGATTTCAACGATCTAAAATGCTTGAAAATGCTTATTTTGAAAAAACGTTTTGAGTTTTTTAAACGGCTTTTTAACCTAAAACAGCATAAAAAAGACGGGAAAATTTTTTTTATTCGTTTTTTTTAATATTGCGTCTTTTGAACGATTTCAACGGTCTTCTTGAAAAAAGCTTATTTTTTGCCAAAACAGCCGTTTTTTAGCTTTAAATTTCCCTTTTAAGCGTAAAACAGCATAAAAACCCCGAAATTTTTTTTATTCGTTTTTATTAATATTGCGTCTTTAACCCTTTCAACGATCCAAAAAAGCTTGAAAATGATTATTTTGCCAAAAAAGCACGTTTTGCGCTTTTCTCGTTTTTCGCGTAAAACAACCTAAAAGCAATTTTTTTTTATTCGTTTTTTTTTAATATTGCGTCTATTTGAACGATTTCAACGATCTAGAATGCTTAAAATTTTTTTAGCAAAACAGCCCCGTTTTGAGCCAAATTCGTTTTTAAAGCGTAAAACCCAAAATAAAAAGACAAAATTTTTTTATTCGTTTTTTTTTTAATATTGCGTCCCAATTTGAACAATTTCAACTATCCAAAAAAGGCGAAAATGATTATTTTAAACAAAACAGCACGTTTTGAGCTTTTTAAACGCCCCTTTTTTAAAGCGTAAAAAAAGCATAAAACGACGGAATTACCCTTATTTCGTTTTTTTAAATTTTTTTGGGTTTGGGCCCTTTTTTTTTATTTGAACGATTTAACGATCCCAAAATGCTTGAAAATATTATTTTAAACAAAACAGCACGTTTTGAGCTTTAAAAACTGGTTTTTAACGTCCCTAAAACGGAGGAAATTTTTTATTTTGTTTTTTTTTAATATTTTCTTTTATTTGAACGATTTCAACGATCTAAAATTCTTGAAAATGTTATTTTAGCAAAAAACCCTTTTTTTAGCTTTAAACTGCGTTTTAAGCGTAAAACCTTTAAAACGACGAAATTTTTTTTTATTCGTTTTTATTAATATTCCTCGGAACGATTTCAAAGATTTAAATTCGAAAAAGGTTTTTTGGGAAAACAGCACGTTTGAACTTTTAAACTGCGTTTTTTTAAAGCGTAAAAACATTAAAAAAGACGAAATTTTTATTTTTGTTTTTTAATTTTGCTTTTTTTTAACGATTTCAAAGATCTTAAAAAGGGTGTTTAAGCAAAAAAGCACGTTTTTTGGGGCTTTTAAACTGCGTTTTAACGCGTAAAAAAACATAAAACGACGAATTTTTTTTTTTTGTTTTTTTTTTAATTTTGCTTTTATTTGAAACATTTCAACGATCAAATAACGAAAATGTTATTTTTAGCCGTTTTTTAGCTTTTAAACTGCGTTTTAACGGTAAAACAGCATAAAAAAGACGGGAAAATTTTTTTTATTCGTTTTTTAATATTGCGTCTATTTTAACGATTTTAACGATCCAAAAAAAAACGGGAAATGATTATTTTAGCAAAACAGCACGGGGCTTTTAATCTGCGTTTTTAAAGGTAAAACAGCCCAAAAAAGACGAAATTTTTTTTATTCGTTTTTTTAATATTTCTTTTTAACGTTTTCCGATCTAAAATGCTTGAAAAGCTTATTTTAGCAAAAAGCACGTTTTTGGGTTTAATCTGCGTTTTTTAAAGCGTAAAACAGCATAAAACGACAAATTTTTTTTTTCGTTTTTTTTAATATTTTGCTTTTAAATTTTTAAAGATTTCAACGATCTAAAGCTTGAAAAATGCATATTTTAGCAAAACAGCACGTTTGGCTTTGTCACCGCGATTTTGCGCGTAAAACAGCATAAAACGACAGAATTTTTATTATTCGTTTTTATTAATGACTGTCTATTTAGACGATTTCGCGATAAATAGCGAATACTGATTATTTGACAGCACGTTTGGAAACTTTATCTACGTTTCACGTAAACGCATATAAAAAGCAGCCGTTTTTTTATTATTCATTTTTATTAATAGCTTCTTCTATTTAGGCAATTTAACGATCTAAATGCTGGAAGGAAAATGCTTGTTTAGCAAAACAGCACGTTTGAGCTTTAATCTGCACGTTTTAACGCGTAAAACGCTTCTAAAATGACGAAATTTTGTTATTCGTTTTATTAATATTGCGTCTATTTAGGCAATTTAGCGATCTAAATAGCAGAAATGATTATTTTAGCAAAACCAGCACATTTTGGGAAGCACAATCACGTTTTAACGTAAAACCGCTTTATAAAAACGACGAATTTTTGGTATTCGTTTTATTAATATTGCGTCTATTTGAACAGTTTCAACGATCTAAATAGCGAAAGTGCTTATTTTACTTAAAACAGCGCATTTTGAGCACAATCTGCGTTTTAACGCATGACAGCACTCCAGCAGCAAATTTTTATTATTCGTTTTTTTATTAATATTGCGTCTGTTGAACGATTTCCAGCGATCTAAAATGCTTGAAAATGATTATTTTAGCAAAACAGCGCGTTTGGAGCTTTAATCTGCGTTTTAACGCGTAAACAGCACTCAAGCGACGAATTTTGATTATTCGTTTTTATTAAATGTACTTCTGTTTGAACGTTCAACGATCCTAAAATGCTTGAAAGTAACTTATTTTACCGAAATAGCGTTTGAGCTTTAATCTGCGTTTTAACGCGTAAAACAACCTCCTTGGCAAATTTACAATTTCGTTTTTGTATTAATATTGCGTCTATTTGGAACGATTCCAACGATCCGGTGCGCCAGAAGCCAGTTATTTTGTAGCAAACAGCGTTTGAAATTTAAATCGTTTTGCTTGCGTAAACCTTATAAAACGGCAAATTTTGTATTCGTTTTTTATTAATATTGCGTCTATTTAGACGATTTTCAACGATCTGAAATGGCAGATATAGTTATTTTATGCGACAGCGTTTTATTTAATCACGTTTTGGCAGCGTAAACAGCATAAAAACGACAGATTTTTATTATTCATTTTGTAAATATTTCTTTATTTGAACTGATTTCAGCGATCTAAAATGCAGAAAATGCTTTATTTTGCCAGCAAAACCTTTGTTTGGGCTTTAATCTGCGTTTTTAACGCGTAAAGCCAGCATAAAATGGCAGGAAATTTTATTATTTCGTTTTATTATTATTGCGTCTGTTGGAGCGATTTTAACGATCGCCGTCGCGAAAATGAGTTATTTTGCTTAAGCGTTTGGAAGCTTTAATCTGCGTTTAGCGCGTACAACATAAAGCAGCCAGATTTTTATTGTACCCGGTTTTATTAATGTGCGTCCTGTTGAACGAAGTTCGCGATCGATGGCGAGGGTGCTTTATTTTGCGCTAAAAGCCAGCGCGTTTGGAGGCGCTTTGAAATCTGATTTTTAGCGTAAACTGGCATAAAACGATGAAATTTTATTATTTCGTTTTATTATTATTGCGTCTATTTGAACGTTTTCAGCCGTCGCGTCTTGAAAATGATTATTTTAGCAAAACAGGCACGTTTGAGCTTTAATCTGCGTTTAACGCGTAAACAGCATAAAACGACGAATTTTTTTTTATTATTTGTTTTTATTAGCTGCTTCTATTATTTGATCGATTTCAACCATCTAAAATGCTTGAAAATGCTTATTTTATTAAAACAGCACGTTTTGAGCTTTAATCTGCGTTTTAACGCGTAAAACAGCATAAAACGACGAAATTTTTATTATTCGTTTTTATTAATATTGCGTCTATTTGAACGATTTCAGCGATCTAAAATGCTTGAAAATGATTAACACTTAAATAGCACGTTTGAGCTTTTAATCTGCGTTTAAACGTAAACAGCATAAAACGACAGATTTTTATTATTCGTTTTTAATTAATATTTCTTCTATTTGAACGATTTCAGCGATCTAAAATGCTTGTAATGCTTATTTTAGCAAACCCTTTTTGTTTGAGTTTTAATCGGCGTTTTTAGCGTAAAACAGCATAAAGCGACAGAGAATTTTTATTATTGAACTTATTAATATTGCGTCTATTTGAACGATTTCAGCGATCTAAAATGCTTGAAAATGCTTATTTTAGCAAAACAGCACGTTTGAGCTTTAATCTGCGTTTTAACGCGTAAACAGCATAAAACGACAGAAATTTTATTATTCGTTTTTATTAATATTGCGTCAATTTGAACAATTTCAACTATCTAAAGATGCTTGAAAATGATTATTTTATGGAAACAGCACGTTTGGAGCTTTAATCTGCGTTTTTTAACGCGTAAACAGCATAAAACGACGAATTTTTATTATTCGTTTTTATTAATATTGCTTCTATTTAGCTGAACGATTTCCAACGATCTAAAATGCTTGAAAATGCTTATTTTAGCAAAACAGCACGTTTGAGCTTTTAATCTGCACGTCCTAACGCGTAAAACAGCATAAAACGACAGAAATTTTTATTATTCGTTTTTATTAATATTGCACGTCTATTTAGACGATTTCAACATTTGATCTAAAATGCTTGAAAATGATTATTTTAGCAAAACAGCACGTTTTGAGCTTTAATCTGCGTTTTAACGCGTAAACGCTTTTATAAAACGACGATTTTTTATTATTCGTTTTTATTAATATTTAGCTTCTATTTGAACGATTTCAACGATCTAAAATTCTTGAAAATGCTTATTTTAGCAAAACAGCACGTTTGAGCTTTCATCTGCGTTTTAACGCGTAAAACAGCAATTAAAACGACAGAAATTTTATTATTCGTTTTTTTTTATTAATATTGCGCGTCTATTTGAACGATTTCAACGATCTTAAATGCTTGAAAATGATTATTTTATGGAAACAGCACGTTTTGAGCTTTAATCTGCGTTTTTAACGCGTAAAACAACTTTTATAAAAACGACAGATTTTTATTATTCGTTTTTTATTAATTTTGCTTCTATTTGAACGATTTCAACGATCTAAAATACTTGAAAATGCTTATTTTAGCAAAACAGCACGTTTTGAGCATTAATCTGCGTTTTAACGCGTAAAACAACATAAAACGACGAATTTTTTATTATTCGTTTTTTATTAATGTGCGTCATTGAACGATTTCAACGATCTAAAATGCTTGAAAATGATTATTTTAGCAAAACAGCGCATTTTGAGCTTTAATCTGCGTTTTTAACGCGTAAAACAGCATAAAAACGACGAATTTTTTATTATTTGTTCTTTATTAATATTGCTTCTTTTTGAACGATTTCAACGAACTAAAATGCTTGAAAATGCTTATTTTTAGCAAAACAGCGTTTTGAGCTTTAATCTGCGTTTTAACGTAAAACAACATAAAACGACGAAATTTTTGTTATTCGTTTTTTGTTAATATTGCGTCTAATTGAACGATTTCAACGATCTAAAATGCTTGAAAATGATTATTTTAGCAAAACAGCGCATTTTTTGAGCTTTTAATCTGCGTTTTAACGCATAAAACAGCATAAAAACGACGAATTTTTATTATTCGTTTTTATTAATATTGCTTCTATTTGAACGATTTCAACGATCTAAAATGGCGAAATGCATATTTTAGCAAACAGCGCGTTTTGAGCTTTAATCTGCGTTTTAACGCGTAAAACAACATAAAACGACGAAATTTTTATTATTCGTTTTTAGTAATATTGCACGTCTATTTGAACGTTCAACGATCTAAAATGCTTGAATATAGTTACTGGCAGCAGCATTTGAGCTTTAATCTGCGTTTTAACGCGTAAAGAAACAGCATAAAAACGACGAATTTTTTGTTATTCGTTTTATTAATATTTCTTCTATTTGAACAGTTTCAGCGATCTAAAATGCTGGAAAATGCTTATTTTAGCAAAACAGCACGTTTGAGCTTTTAATCTGCTTTAACGCGTAAAACAGCATAAAAATGGCAAATTTTTATTATTCGTTTTATTAATATTGCGTCTATTTGAACGATTTCAACGATCTAAAATGCTTGAAAATGATTATTTTAGCAAAACAGCACGTTTGAGCTTTAATCTGCGTTTTAACGCGTAAAACAACATAAACGGCAGATTTTATTATTCGTTTTTTTATTAATATTGCGTCTGTTGAACGATTTTCAACGATCTAAATGCTTGAAAGTGCTTATTTTAGCAAAACAGCACGTTTTGAGCTTTTAATCTGCGTTTTAACGCGTAAAACAGCATAAAAACGACGAAATTTTTATTATTCGTTTTTTATTAATATTGCGTCTATTTGAACGATTTCCAGCGATCTAAAATGCTTGAAAATGATTATTTTAGCAAAACAGCACGTTTGGGCTTTAATCTGCGTTTTAACGCGTAAAACAGCATAAAACGACGAATTTTGATTATTCGTTTTTTTATTAATATTGCTTCTATTTGAACGATTTCAACGATCTAAAATGCTTGAAAATGCTTATTTTAGCAAAACAGCACGTTTTGAGCTTTAATCTGCGTTTTAACGCGTAAAACAGCATAAAAACGACGAAATTTTTTATTATTCGTTTTTTTATTAATATTGCGTCTATTTGGCGGTTTCAACGATCTAAAGTGCTTGAAAATGATTATTTTAGCAAAACAGCACGTTTTGAGCTTTAATCTGCGTTTTAACGCGTAAAACAGCATAAAAACGGCAGAAATTTTTATTATTCGTTTTTTTATTAATATTGCGTCTATTTGAACGATTTCAACGATCTAAAATGCTTGAATATAGTTATTTTAGCAAAACAGCGTTTTGAGCTTTTAATCTGCGTTTTAACGCGTAAACAGCATAAAAACGACGAATTTTTATTATTCGTTTTTATTAATATTTCTTCTATTTGAACGATTTCAACGATCTAAAAATGCTGGAAAATGCTTATTTTAGCAAAACAGCGTTTTGAGCTTTAATCTGCGTTTTAACGCGTAAAACAGCATAAAATGACAGAAATTTTATTATTCGTTTTTATTAATATTGCGTCTATTTGAACGGTTACAACGATCTAAAATGCTTGAAAATGATTATTTTAGCAAAACAGCATGTTTTGAGCTTTAATCTGCGTTTTTTAACGCGTAAACAGCATAAAAACGACGAATTTTTATTATTCGTTTTTTTATTAATATTGCGTCTATTTGAACGATTTCAACGATCTAAAAATGCTTGAAAGTGCTTATTTTAGCAAAGCAGCACGTTTTGAACTTTAATCTGCGTTTAACGCGTAAAACAACATAAAACGATGAAATTTTTTATTATTCGTTTTTATTATTATTGCGTCTATTTGAACGATTTCCAACGATCTAAAATGGCAGAAAATGATTATTTTAGCAGCAAAACAGCACGTTTTGAGCTTTAATCTGCGTTTTAACGTAAAACAGCTTATAAAAACGACGAATTTTGTATTTGTTTTTATTAATATTTCTTCTATTTGATCGATTTCAACCATCTAAAATGCTTGAAAATGCTTATTTTAGCAAAACAGCACGTTTTGAGCTTTAATCTGCGTTTTTAACGCGTAAAACAGCATAAAACGACGAAATTTTTTTATTATTCGTTTTTATTAATGTGCGTCTATTTGAACGATTTCAACGATCTAATGCTTGAGAAATGATTATTTTAGCAAAACAGCACATTTTTGAGCTTTAATCTGCGTTTTAACGCGTAAAACGCTTTAAAACGACAGAAATTTTATTATTCGTTTTTTATTAATATTGCGTCTATTTGAACGGTTCAACGATCTAAAATGCTTGAAAATGATTATTTTAGCAAAACCGCACGTTTGAGCTTTAATCACGTTTTAACGCGTAAACAGCATAAAGCAACGAATTTTATTATTCGTTTTTTTTTTTTATTAATATTGCGTCTATTTGAACGATATCAGCGATCGAAAATGCTTGAATATGATTATTTTAGCAAAACAGCACGTTTTGAGCTTTAATCTGCGTTTTAACGCGTAAAACAACATAAAACGACGAAATTTTATTATTCGTTTTTTATTAATATTGCGATCAGTTTGAACAATTTCAGCTATCTAAAATGCTTGAAAGGTAGTTATTTTTATGGAAACAGCACGTTTTGAGCTTTAATCCTGCGTTTTTAGCGCGTAAAACAACATAAAAACGACAGATTTTACATTATTCGTTTTATTAATGTGCTTCTATTTGAACGGTTCAACGATCTAAAATGCTTGAAATGCTTATTTTAGCAAAACAGCACGTTTTGAGGCTTTAATCTGCGTTCTAACGCGCGCGTAAAACAGCATAAAAACGACAGAAATTTTTGTTATTCGTTTTTATTAATGTGCGTCTATTTGAACGATTTCAACGATCTAAAATGCTTGAAAATGATTATTTTTAGCAAAACAGCACGTTTTGAGCTTTAATCTGCGTTTTAACGCGTAAACAGCATAAAACGACGAATTTTTATTATTCGTTTTTATTAATATTGCTTCTATTTGAACGATTTCAACGATCTAAAATTCTTGAAAATGCTTATTTTTAGCAAAACAGCGTTTGAGCTTTCATCTGCGTTTTAACGCGTAAAACAGTATAAAAACGACGAATTTTTATTATTCGTTTTTATTAATATTGCACGTCTATTTAGACGATATCAACGATCTAAAATGCTTGAATATAGTTATTTTAGCAAAACAGCACGTTTTGAGCTTTGTCTGCGTTTTAACGCGTAAAACAGCATAAAACGGCAATTTTTGTATTCGTTTTTTATTAATATTGCTTCTATTTGAACGATTTCAACGATCTAAAATTCTTGAAAATGCTTATTTGTAAAACAGCACGTTTTTGAGCTTTGTCTGCGTTTTAACGCGTAAACAACTAAAAACGACAGAATTTTTATTGTTATTCGTTTTTTATTAATATTGCGTCAATTTGAACGAATTTCAACTATCTAAAATGCTTGAAAATGATTATTTTTAGCAAAACAGCACGTTTTGAGCAATCTGCGTTTTAACGCGTAAAACAACATAAAAACGACGAATTTTTATTATTCGTTTTTTATTAATATTGCGTCTATTTGAACGATATCAACGATCTAAAATGCTTGAGATATGATTATTTTAGCAAACAGCACGTTTGAGCTTTAATCTGCGTTTAAACGCGTAAAACAGCATAAAAACGACGAATTTTTTATTATTCGTTTTTAATTAATATTTCTTCTATTTGAACGATTTCAACGATCTAAAATGCTTGAAAATGCTTATTTTAGCAAACCAGCACGTTTGAGTTTTTAATCAGAATTTTGGCAAATAAAACAGCATAAAACGACGAAATTTTTATTATTCGTTTTTTATTAATATTGCGTCTGAACGATTTCAACGATCTAAAATGCTTGAAAATGCTTATTTTAGCAAACAGCACGTTTTGAGCTTTAATCTCCGTTTTAACGCGTAAAACAGCATAAAAACGACGAAATTTTTATTATTCGTTTTTATTAATATTGCGTCTATTTGAACGATTTCAACGATCTAAAATGCTTGAAAATGATTATTTTAGCAAAACAGCACGTTTTGCGCTTTAATCTACGTTTTAACGCGTAAAACAGCCTAAAACGACGAATTTTTATTATTCGTTTTTATTAATTTTGCTTCTATTTGAACGATTTCAACGATCTAAAATGCTTGAAAATGCTTATTTTATGACCAGCACGTTTTGAGTTTTAATCGGCGTTTTTAACTTTAAATATAAAACAGCATAAAACGGCAGAAATTTTATTATTCGTTTTTTATTAATATTGCGTCTATTTGAACGGATTTCAACGATCTAAAATGCTTGAAAATGCTTATTTTAGCAAAACAGCGCGTTTTGAGCTTTAATCTCCGTTTTAACGCGTAAAACAGCATACAAAACGACGAAATTTTTATTATTCGTTTTATTAATGTGCGTCAATTTAGACAATTTCCAGCTATCTAAAATGCTTGAAAATGATTATTTTAGCAAAACAGCGTTTTGAGCTTTTAATCTGCGTTTTAACGCGTAAAACAACATAAAAACGACGAATTTTTGTATTCGTTTTTATTAATGTGCTTCTATTTGAACGATTTCAACGATCTAAAATTCTTGAAAATGCTTATTTTATAAAACAGCACGTTTTGAGCTTTCATCTGCGTTTTAACGCGTAAAAACGCAACATTAAAACGACGAAATTTTTATTATTCGTTTTTATTAATGTGCGTCTATTTGAACGGTTCAACGATCTCAAATGCTTGAAAATGATTATTTTAGCAAAACAGCACGTTTGAGCTTTAATCTGCGTTTTTAACGCGTAAAACAGCATAAAAACGACGAATTTTTTATTATTCGTTTTTATTAATTTTGCTTCTATTTGAACGATTTCAACGATCTAAAATACTTGAAAATGCTTATTTTAGCAAAACAGCGCGTTTTGAGCATTAATCTGCGTTTTAACGCGTAAAACTTAACATAAAACGACGAAATTTTTATTATTCGTTTTTATTAATATTGCGTCAATTTGAACAATTTCAGCTATCTAAAATGCTTGAAATGATTATTTTAGCAAAACAGCACGTTTTGAGCTTTAATCTGCGTTTTAACGCGTAAACAGCATAAAAACGACGAATTTTATTATTCGTTTTTATTAATATTCTTCTATTTGAACGTGATTTCAACGATCTAAAATTCTTGAAAATGCTTATTTTTAGCAAAACAGCGTTTTGAGCTTTCATCTGCGTTTTAACGCGTAAAACAGCATTAAAACGACAGAAATTTTATTATTCGTTTTTATTAATATTGCGTCTATTTGAACGATTTCAACGATCTCAAATGCTTGAAAATGATTATTTTTAGCAAAACAGCACGTTTTGAGCTTTTAATCTGCGTTTTTAACGCGTAAACAGCATAAAACGACGAATTTTTATTATTCGTTTTTATTAATTTTGCTTCTATTTGAACGATTTCAACGATCTAAAATACTTGAAAATGTATTTTTAGCAAAACAGCGTTTAGGCATTAATCTGCGTTTAACGCGTAAAACAGCATAAAACGACGAAATTTTATTATTCGTTTTTATTAATATTGCGTCTATTTGAACGATTTCCAACGATCTAAAAAATTAGCGAAAAGTTATTTTATGTAAAACAGCGCGTTTTGCGAGCTTTAATCTGCGTTTTAACGAGTAAAACAGCATAAAAACGACGAAATTTTTTATTATTCGTTTTTATTAATATTGCGTCTATTTTAACGATTTTAACGATCACAAAATGCTTGAATATGATTTAATTTTTACTTTGCTTAGCGTTTTGAGCTTTAATCTGCGTTTTAACGCGTAAAACAGCATAAAAACGACAATTTTTTTATTATTCGTTTTTATTAATATTTCTTCTATTTGAACAGTTTCAACGATCTAAAATGCTTGAGAAAATGATTATTTTAGCAAAACAGCACGTTTTGAGCTTTAATCTGCGTTTTAACGCGTAAACAGCATAAAACGACGAATTTTTATTATTTGTTTCTTTATTAATATTGCTTCTTTTGAACGATTTCAACGAACTAAAATGCTTGAAAATGCTTATTTTGTAAAACAGCACGTTTGAGCTTTAATCTGCGTTTTAACGCGTAAAACAGCATAAAAACGACAAAATTTTTATTATTCGTTTTTGTTAATATTGCACGTCCTAATTGAACGATTTCAACGATCCTAAAATCTTGAAAATGATTATTTTTAGCAGCGACAGCACGATTTTGAGCTTTAATCTGCGTTTTAACGCGTAAAGCAACATACAAAACGACGAGATTTTTTATTATTCGTTTTATTAATATTAGCTTCTATTTGAACGATTTCAACGAATAAAATGCTTGAAAATATGTGGCAAGCAAGCACGTTTTGAACTTTAATCTCGTTTAACGAGGTAAAACAGCATAAAACGACAGAGAATTTTTGTTATTCGTTTTTATTAATATTGCGTCTATTTTAACGATTTTAACGATCTAAAATGCTTGAATATGATTATTTTAGCACAGCAGCGTTTGAGCTTTAATCTGCGGAATTCTTGCGTAAAACAACATAAAACGACGAATTTTTATTATTCGTTTTATTAATATTTCTTCTATTTGAACGATTTCAACGATCGTCTTGAAAATGATTATTTAGCAAAACAGCACGTTTGAGCTTTAATCTGCGTTTTAACGCGTAAACAGCATAAAACGACAGATTTTTTTATTATTTGTTCTTTATTATTAATATTGCTTCTTTTGAACGATTTCAACGAACTAAAATGCTTGAAAATGCTTATTTTAGCAGCAAAACAGCACGTTTTGAGCTTTAATCTGCGTTTTAACGCGTAAACAGCATAAAACGACAGAAATTTTATTATTCGTTTTTTTGTTAATATTGCGTCTAATTGAACGATTTCAACGATCTAAAATGCTTGAAAATGATTATTTTTGCAAAACAGCAGCACGTTTGAGCTTTAATCCTGCGTTTTAACGCGTAAAACAGCATAAAACGACAGATTTTTATTATTCGTTTTTATTAATATTGCTTCTATTTGAACGATTTCAACGATCTAAAATGCTTGAAAATGCATATTTTAGCAAACAGCACGTTTGAGCTTTAATCTGCGTTTTAACGTAAAACAGCATAAAAACGACGAAATTTTTTATTATTCGTTTTTATTAATAATGCGTCTATTTGAACGATTTCAACGATCTAAAATGCTTGAATATGATTATTTTAGCAAAACAGCGCGCATTTTGAGCTTAATCTGCGTTTTAACGCGTAAAACAGCATAAAAACGACGAATTTTTTATTATTCGTTTTTATTAATGTTCTTCTATTTGAACGATTTCAACGATCTAAAATGCTGGAAAATGCTTATTTAGCAAAACAGCACGTTTTGAGCTTTAATCTGCGTTTTAACGCGTAAAACAACATAAAATGACAGAAATTTTTATTATTCGTTGTTATTAATATTTAAAGTATTTGAACGATTTCAACGATCTAAAATGCTTGAAAATGATTATTTTAGCAAAACAGCACGTTTTGAGCTTTAGTCTGCGTTTTAACGCGTAAAACAGCATAAAAACGACGAATTTTTATTATTCGTTTTTTTATTAATATTGCGTCTATTTGAACGATTTCAACGATCTAAAATGCTTGAAAGTGCTTATTTTAGCAAAACAGCACGTTTTGAGCTTTAATCTGCGTTTTAACGCGTAAAACGCTTTATCACAAAACGACGAAATTTTATTATTCGTTTTTTTTTTTATTAATGTGCGTCTATTTGAACGATTTCCAGCGATCTAAAATGCTTGAAAATGAATTATTTTTAGCAAAAACGCGTTTTGGGCTTTAATCTGCGTTTTAACGCGTAAACAGGATAAACAGGTACGATTATTCGTTTTTTTTATTAATATTGCTTCTATTTGAACGATTTCAACGATCTAAAAATGCTTGAAAATGCTTATTTTAGCAAAACAGCACGTTTTTGAGCTTTAATCTGCGTTTTAACGCGTAAAACGCCAACATAAAACGACGAAATTTTTATTATTCGTTTTTATTAATATTCGTCTATTTGAACGATTTCAACGATCTAAAGTGCTTGAAAATGATTATTTTAGCAAAACAGCACGTTTGAGTTTAATCTGCGTTTTAACGCGTAAAACAGCATAAAAACGACGAATTTTTATTATTCGTTTTTATTAATATTTGCTTCTATTTGAACGATTTCAACGATCTAAAATGCTTGAAATGCTTATTTTAGCAAAACAGCACGTTTTGAGCTTTAATCTGCGTTTTAACGCGTAAAACAGCATAAAAACGACGAAATTTTTATTATTCGTTTTTATTAATATTGCGTCTATTTGAACGATTTCAACGATCTAAAATGCTTGAAAATGATTATTTTAGCAAAACAGCACGTTTTGAGCTTTTAATCTGCGTTTTAACGCGTAAAACAGCATAAAACGACGAAATTTTTATTATTGTTTTTATTAATATTGCTCTATTTGAACGATTTCAACGATCTAAAATGCTTGAAAATGATTATTTTAGCAAAACAGCACGTTTTGAGCTTTAATCTGCGTTTTAACGCGTAAAACAGCATAAAAACGACGAATTTTTATTATTCGTTTTTATTAATATTCGTCTATTTGAACGATTTCAACGATCTAAAATGCTGAAAATGATTATTTTAGCAAAACAGCACGTTTTGAGCTTTTAATCTGCGTTTTAACGCGTAAAACAGCATAAAAACGACGAAATTTTTATTATTCGTTTTTATTAATATTGCGTCTATTTGAACGATTTCAACGATCTAAAATGCTTGAAAATGATTATTTTAGCAAAACGCACGTTTTGAGCTTTTAATCTGCGTTTTAACGCGTAAAACAGCATAAAACGACGAATTTTTTATTATTCGTTTTTATTAATATTCTTCTATTTGAACGATTTCAACGATCTAAAATGCTTGAAAATGCTTATTTTAGCAAAACAGCACGTTTTGAGCTTTAATCTGCGTTTTAACGCGTAAAACAGCATAAAAACGACGAAATTTTTATTATTCGTTTTTATTAATATTGCGTCTATTTGAACGATTTCAACGATCTAAAATGCTTGAAAATGATTATTTTAGCAAAACAGCACGTTTTGAGTTTATCTGCGTTTTAACGCGTAAAACAGCATAAAAACGACGAAATTTTTATTATTCGTTTTTATTAATATTGCGTCTATTTGAACGATTTCAACGATCTAAAATGCTTGAAAATGCTTATTTTAGCAAAACAGCACGTTTTGAGCTTTAATCTGCGTTTTAACGCGTAAAACAGCATAAAAACGACGAAATTTTTATTATTCGTTTTTATTAATATTGCGTCTATTTGAACGATTCAACGATCTAAAATGCTTGAAAATGATTATTTTAGCAAAACAGCACGTTTTGAGCTTTAATCTGCGTTTTAACGCGTAAAACAGCATAAAACGACGAAATTTTATTATTCGTTTTATTAATATTTCGTCTATTTGAACGATTTCAACGATTAAAATGCTTGAAAATGCTTATTTTAGCAAACCGCACGTTTTGAGTTTAATCGGCGTTTTAACCGTAAAACAGCATAAAACGACGAATTTTTATTATTCGTTTTTATTAATATTGCGCTATTTGAACGATTTCAACGATCTAAAATGCTTGAAAATGTTATTTTAGCAAAACAGCACGTTTTGAGCTTTAATCTCGTTTTAACGCGTAAAACAGCATAAAACGACAATTTTATTATTCGTTTATTAATATTCTCATTTGAACGATTTCAACGATCTAAAATGTTGAAGTTATTTAGCAACAGCACTTTGTATCCTTAATCTACGTTTTTATTAATGCTCTATTTGAACGATTCAAACGATCTAAAATGCTTGAAAATGATTATTTAGCAAAACAGCACGTTTTGCA
>NW_027045810.1:0-49562 GCF_025399875.1 Dalotia coriaria
TTTGTCGTTTTATTCCGTTTTCCGTTAAAAAGCAGATTAAAAACCAAAACGTGCTGTTTTGCTAAAATAATCATTTTCAAGCATTTTTAAAATCGTTGAAATTGGGCAAAAAAGACGGAATATTGATAAAAAAAATAATGAAATTTCGTCGTTTTATGCTGTTTTTTCGCGTTAAAACGCAGATTAAAACTCAAAACGTGCTGTTTTTCAAAAAAAGCATTTTTTAAGCCCCTTTTTTGATCTTGAAATCGTTCAAATAGAAACAATATTAATAAAAAAAGAATAATAAAAAAAATTTGTCGTTTTTTTTGCTTTTTTTACGCGTTAAAACGCAGATCAAAACTCAAAACGTGCTGTTTTTTCTAAAAAAACATTTTCAAGCATTTTTGATCGTTTGGGAAAACGTTCAAATAGACCCAATTTTTAATAAAAACGAATAAAAAAATTCCCTCGTTTTTTTTATGCTGTTTTTCGCGTTAAAAAAAAGATTAAAGCTCAAAACGTGCTGTTTTTTTAAAATAATCATTTTCAAGCATTTTTTGATCCCTTGAAATCCCTTCAAATAGACGCAATATTAATAAAAAAGAAAAAAATAAAAATTTTGTTTTTATGCTGTTTTTTCGCGTTAAAACGCAGATTAAAACTCAAAACGTGCTGTTTTGCCAAAATAAAAACATTTTCAAAGTATTTTTTGATCGTTGAAATCGTTCAAATAGAAGCAATATTTTAATAAAACGAATAATAAAAAATTCGTCGTTTTTTTGCTGTTTTTCCCCCGGTAAAACGCAGATTAAAAAATCAAAACGTGCTTTGGGTTTTTTGCTAAAATAAACATTTTTAAAGGGTTTTAAAATCCCTTTTAAATCGTTCAAATAGACGCAATATTAATAAAAAAAGGAAAATAAAAATTTCCCCTCGTTTTTTTGCTTTTACGCGTTAAAACGCAGATTAAAACTCAAAAAATTTTTGTTTTTGCTAAAATGGGGATTTTCAAACCGTCGTTGGGAAAACGCCCAAAAAGAAGCAATATTAATAAAAAGAAAAATAAAAATTGTTTTATGCTGTTTTGCGAAACCCCGATTTTAAACTCAAAACGTGCTGTTTTTTCTAAAAAAATCATTTTTAAGCATTTTTGATCGTTGAAATCTTTCAAATAGAAGCAATTTAATAAAAACGGGAAAAATTTAAAAAATTTTGTCGTTTTTTAAAGCTGTTTTTCGCGTTAAAAAGCAGATTAAAACTCAAAACGTACTGTTTTGCTTTTAAAAAAAAGCATTTTTTAAGCATTTTAGATCCCTTGAAAAACGTTCAAATAGAAGCAAATTTAAATTTAAAAACGGGAAAAATAAAAAAATTCCCTCGTTTTTTAAACCCGTTTTTCGCGTTAAAACGCAGATTAAACTCAAAACTTTCTGTTTTGCTAAAAATAATTTTGGCATTTTGGTTGAAATCTTAAAAAAGACGCAATAATTTAAAAAAGAATAATAAAAATTTCGTGTTTTTTTCTTTTTTACGCGTTAAAACGCAGATTAAAGCTCAAAAAGTGCTGTTTTGCTAAAATAAACATTTTCAAGCATTTTTTGATCGTTGACATCGTTCAAATAGAAAAATATTTAAAAAAAAAAATAATAAAAAATTTGTCGTTTTTTTTTTGATGTTTTACGCGTTAAAAACGCGGGTTAAAGCTCAAAAAGTGCTGCTTTTGCCAAAAAAAAATCATTTTCAAGCATTTTTTGATCGTTGAAATCGTTTTAAATAGACCTAAATAAAACGAATTAAAAATTTTTGTTTTTTTTGCTTTTTTTCGCGTTAAAACGGATTAAAACTTAAAGCGTGCTGTTTTTTTCTAAAATAAACATTTTTAAACATTTTAAAATGGAAATCGTTAAATGAAGCAATATTAAAAAAACGGGAAAAATAAAAAAAATTTGTCGTTTTTAAAGCTGTTTTACGCGTTAAAACCCGATTAAAGCTCAAAAAGTCTTTTTTGCTAAAAAAAAGCATTTTCAAGCATTTTAGATCGTTTAAATCGTTTTAAAAAAGGGAAACAATAAATTAAAAAAACGGAAATAATAAAAAATTCGTCCGGTTTTATGCCGGAAAAGCATTAAAACGCAGATTAAAAACTCAAAACGTGCTGTTTAGCTAAAATAATCATTTTCAAGCATTTTTTGATCGTTGAAATCGTTCAAATGGACGTATTATTAAAAAACAAAAATAAAAAAATTTCGTCGTTTTTTAAAGCTGTTTTACGCGTTAAAACGGGCAAGGGGGTTAAAACCCTTTAAAAAAGTGCTGTTTTGCTAAAATAAGCATTTTCAAGCAATTTTTTGATCGTTGAAATCGTTCAAATAGAAGCAATATTAATAAAAAGAATAATAAAAAAAAATTTCGTCGTTTTTATGCTTTTTTTACGCGTTAAAAAAACCAAATTGCTCAAAATTTTTTGCATAACATTTTAGATTTAAATACGTGAAATGTTCAAATAAAGAATTAATAAAAAGTTGTTTTCGTTTTAGCGTTTTAAAAGCGTTAAAACGCGTTTCAAAAAGCTGTTTTCAAAATTTTAATTTTAAATTTAAATGGAAAAATTTAAAAAAACGTAATAAAAAACGTTTTTTGCCCCTTTTTACCGGGTTTTTTTGCGTTAAAAAACCGATTTTTCAAAAATTTTTTTTTCAAAAATAAGATTTAAACATTAAATGGAATTTAAATAAAACAATATTTAAAAAAAAATTTTGTTTTTTATGCTGTTTTACGCGTTAAAACGCAGATTAAAACTCAAAACGTGCTGTTTTGCAAAAATAACATTTTCAAGCATTTTAAATCGTTGGGAAAACGTTCAAAAGAGCAATATTAATAAAAACGAATAATAAAAATTCGTCGTTTTTATGCTGTTTTACGCGTTAAAACGCAGATTAAGCCTCAAAACGTGCTGTTTTGCTAAAATAATCATTTTCAAGCATTTTAATCGTTGAAATCGTTCAAATAGAGCAATATTAATAAAAACGAATAATAAAAATTCGTCGTTTTTATGCTGTTTTTCGCTTAAAACGCAGATTAACTCAAAACTGCTGTTTTGCTAAAATAATCATTTTCAAGCATTTTAAATCGTTGAAATCGTTTCAAATAAACGCAATATTAATAAAAAGGGAAAAATAAAAATTCGTGTTTTTATGCTGTTTTTCGCCTTAAAACGCAGATTAAACTCAAAACGTGCTGTTTTGCTAAAATAATCATTTTCAAGCATTTTAGATCGTTGAAATCGTTCAAATAGACGCAATATTAATAAAAAGAATAATAAAAATTCGTCCCTTTTATGCTGTTTACGCGTTAAAACGCAGATCGTTCAAATAGACGCAATATTTAAAAAAAACGAAAAATAAAAATTTCGTCGTTTTTTTGCTGTTTTACGCGTTAAAACCCCAGATTAAAAACTCAAGAAAGTGCTGTTTTCAAAATAAGCATTTTTTAAACTTTAAAATCGTTAAATCGTTCAAATAAAAATATTAATAAAAACGAAAAATAAAAAAATTTGTCGTTTTTTTTCTGTTTTTTCGCGTTAAAACGCAGATAAAAAACTCAAAACGTGCTGTTTTGCTAAAAAAAATCATTTTCCCAAACATTTTTTGATCCCTTGAAATCGTTCAAATAGACGCAATATTAATAAAAACGAATAATAAAAAATTTCGTCGTTTTTTTTCTGTTTTTTGCGTTAAAAAGCAGATTAAAAACTCAAAAAAATGCTGTTTTTTTCTAAAAAAAGCATTTTCAAGGGATTTTAGATCGTTGGGAAAACGTTCAAAAAAGAAACAATATTAAAAAACGAAAAATAAAAAAATTTGTCGTTTTTTTTCTGTTTTTTCGCGTTAAAACGCAGATTAAAGCTCAAAACGTGCTGTTTTTTCTAAAAAAATCATTTTCAAGCATTTTTTTGATCGTTGGGGAAAACGTTCAAATAGACGCAATATTAATAAAAAAAAAATTAAAATTTTGTGAAAGCTGTTTTTTCCCTTAAAACGCAGATTAAAAATCAAAAATTTCTGTTTTCTAAAATAATCATTTTCAAAATTTTAGATCGTTGAAATCGGTTTAAATAGACCAATATTAATAAAAACGAAAAAATAATAAAAAAATTTTTTTTTATGCTGTTTTTTCGCGTTGAAACGCGATTAAAAGCTCAAAAGGGCTGTTTTGCTAAAATAATCATTTTTTAAACATTTTAGATCGTTGATATCGTTAAATAGACGCAATTTAAAAAAAAAACGAATAATAAAAAATTTTGTCGTTTTTATTTCTGTTTTTCGCGTTTTAAAACGCGAAATTAAAAACTCCCAAAACGTGCTGTTTTTCTAAAATAAAACATTTTTTAAGCATTTTTGATCCCTTGAAATCGTTTTTAAATAAAAAATATTAATAAAAACGAAAATAAAAATTCGTCGTTTTTTTTGCTTTTTTTTACGCGTTAAAACGCAGATAAAACTCAAAACGTGCTGTTTTTGCCAAAAAAAATCATTTTCAAACATTTTGATTTGAAATCGTTCAAATAGACGCAATATTTAAAAAAAACGAATAATAAAAAAATTTTGTCGTTTTATGCCTTTTTTTGCGTTAAAACGCAGATTAAACTCAAAACGTGCTGTTTTGCTAAAATAAGCATTTTCAAGCATTTTAGATCGTTGAATCGTTCAAATAGACGCAATATTAATAAAAACGAATAATAAAATTTCGTCGTTTTTATGCTGTTTTACGCGTTAAACGCAGATTAAAGCTCAAGACGTGCTGTTTTGCTAAAATAAGCATTTTCAAGCATTTTAGATCGTTGAAATCGTTCAAATAGAAGCAATATTAATAAAAACGAATAATAAAAATTCGTCGTTTTTATGCTGTTTTACGCGTTAAAACGCAGATAAAAGCTCAAAACGTGCTGTTTTGCTAAAATAATCATTTTCAAGCATTTTAGATCGTTGAAATCGTTCAAATAGACGCAATATTAATAAAAACGAATAATAAAAATTTCGTCGTTTTTATGCTGTTTTACGCGTTAAAACGCAGATTAAAGCTCAAAACGTGCTGTTTTGCTAAAATAAGCATTTTCAAGCATTTTAGATCGTTGAAATCGTTCAAATAGAAGCAATATTAATAAAAACGAATAATAAAAATTCGTCGTTTTATGCTGTTTTACGCGTTAAAACGCAGATTAAAGCTCAAAACGTGCTGTTTTGCTAAAATAAGCATTTTCAAGCATTTTAGATCGTTGAAATCGTTCAAATAGACGCAATATTAATAAAAACGAATAATAAAAATTCGTCGTTTTATGCTGTTTTACGCGTTAAAACGCAGATTAAAGCTCAAAACGTGCTGTTTTTAAAATAAGCATTTTCAAGCATTTTGATCGTTGAAATCGTTCAAATAGAACGCAATATTAATAAAAACGAATAATAAAATTCGTCGTTTTATGCTGTTTTACGCGTTAAAACGCAGATTAAAGCTCAAAACGTGCTGTTTTGCTAAAATAATCATTTTAAAGCATTTTAGATCGTTGAAATCGTTCAAATAGACAATATTAATAAAAACGAATAATAAAAATTCGTCGTTTTATGCTGTTTAGCGTTAAAACGAGATTAAAGTCAAAACGTGCTGTTTTGCTTAAAATAACATTTTCAAAGCATTTTAGATCGTTGAAATTGTTCAAAATAGAAGCAATATTAATAAAAACGAATAATAAAAATTCGTCGTTTTATGCTGTTTAGCGTTAAAACGCAGATTAAAGCTCAAAACGTGCTGTTTTGCTAAAATAATCATTTTCAAGCATTTTAGATCGTTGAAATCGTTCAAATAGACGCAATATTAATAAAAACGAATAATAAAAATTTCGTCGTTTTTATGCTGTTTTACGCGTTAAAACGCAGATTAAAGCTCAAAACGTGCTGTTTTGCTAAAATAAGCATTTTCAAGCATTTTAGATCGTTGAAATCGTTCAAATAGACGCAATATTAATAAAAACGAATAATAAAATTTCGTCGTTTTTATGCTGTTTTACGCGTTAAAACGCAGATTAAAGATCAAACGTGCTGTTTTGCTAAAATAATCATTTTCAAGCTTTTAGATCGTTGAAATCGTTCAAATAGACACAATATTAATAAAAAAGAATAATAAAAATTTCGTCGTTTTTATGCTGTTTTACGCGTTACAACGCAGATTAAAGCTCAAAACGTGCTGTTTGCTAAAATAAGCATTTTCAAGCATTTTAGATCGTTGAAATCGTTCAAATAGAAGCAATATTAATAAAAACGAATAATAAAAATTCGTCGTTTTATGCTGTTTTACGCGTTAAAACGCAGATTAAAGCTCAAACGTGCTGTTTTGCTAAAATAATCATTTTCAAGCATTTTAGATCGTTGAAATTGTTCAAATAGACGCAATATTGATAAAAACGAATAATAAAAATTTCGTCGTTTTTATGCTGTTTACGCGTTAAAACGCAGATTAAACTCAAAACGTGCTGTTTTGCTAAAATAAGCATTTTCAAGCATTTTAGATCGTTGAAATCGTTCAAATAGAAGCAATATTAATAAAAACGAATAATAAAAATTCGTCGTTTTTATGCTGTTTTACGCGTTAAAACGCAGATTAAAGCTCAAAACGTGCTGTTTTGCTTTAAAATAATCATTTTCAAGCATTTTAGATCGTTGAAATCGTTCAAATAGACGCAATATTAATAAAAACGAATAATAAAAATTTCGTCGTTTTTATGCTGTTTATGCGTTAAAACGCAGATTAAAGCTCAAAACGTGCTGTTTTGCTAAAATAAGCATTTTCAAACATTTTAGATCGTTGAAATTGTTCAAATAGAAGCAATATTAATAAAAACGAATAATAAAAAATTCGTCGTTTTATGCTGTTTTACGCGTTAAAACGCAGATTAAACTCAAAACGTGCTGTTTTGCTAAAATAATCATTTTCAAGCATTTTAGATCGTTGAAATCGTTCAAATAGACGCAATATTAATAAAAACGAATAATAAAATTTCGTGGTTTTATGCTGTTTTACGCGTTAAAACGCAGATTAAAGCTCAAAACGTGCTGTTTTGCTAAAATAAGCATTTTCAAGCATTTTAGATCGTTGAAATCGTTCAAATAGAAGCAATATTAATAAAACGAATAATAAAAATTCGTCGTTTTTATGCTGTTTTACGCGTTAAAACGCAGATTAAAGCTCAAAACGTGCTGTTTTGCTAAAATAATCATTTTCAAGCATTTTAGATCGTTGAAATCGTTCAAATAGACGCAATATTAATAAAAACGAATAATAAAAATTTCGTCGTTTTATGCTGTTTTACGCGTTAAAACGCAGATTAAAAGCTCAAAACGTGCTGTTTTGCTAAAATAAGCATTTTCAAGCATTTTAGATAGTTGAAATCGTTCAAATAGACGGAAATTAATAAAACGGATAATAAAAATTTCGTCGTTTTATGCTGTTTTACGCGTTAAAACGCAGATTAAAGCTCAAAACGTGCTGTTTGCAAAATAAGCATTTTCAAGCATTTTAGATCGTTGAAATCGTTCATATAGAAACAATATTGATTAAAACGAATAATAAAGATTCGTCGTTTTTATGCTGTTTACGCGTTAAAACGCAGATTAAAGCTCAAAACGTGCTGTTTTAAAAATAACATTTTAAACATTTTAGATCGTTGAAATCGTTCAAATAGAAGCAATATTAATAAAAACGATAATAAAATTCGTCGTTTTTATGCTTTTGTTTTACGCGTTAAAACGCAGATTAAAACTCAAAACGTGCTGTTTTGCTAAAATAATCATTTTCAAGCATTTTAGATCGTTGAAATTGTTCAAATAGACAAAAATTAATAAAAACGAATAATAAAAATTTCGTCGTTTTTTATGCTGTTTACGCGTTAAAACGCAGATTAAAATCAAAACGTGCTGTTTTGCTAAAATAATCATTTTCAAGCATTTTTAGATCGTTGAAATCGTTCAAATAGACACAATATTTATAAAAACGAATAATAAAAATTTCGTCGTTTTTATGCTGTTTTACGCGTTAAAACGCAGATTAAAGCTCAAAACGTGCTGTTTTGTAAAATAAGCAGTTTCAAGCATTTTAGATCGTTGAAATCGTTCAAATAGAAGCAATATTAATAAAAACGAATAATAAAAAATTCGTCGTTTTTTATGCTGTTTTACGCGTAAAACGCAGATTAAAGCTCAAAACGTGCTTTTTGCTAAAATAATCATTTTCAAGCATTTTTAGATCGTTGAAATCGTTCAAATAGACCAATATTAATAAAAACGAATAATAAAAATTTCGTCGTTTTTATGCTGTTTATGCGTTAAAACAGATTAAAGCTCAAAACGTGCTGTTTTGCTAAAATAAGCATTTTCAAGCATTTTAGATCGTTGAAATTGTTCAAATAGAAGCAATATTAATAAAAACGAATAATAAAAATTCGTCGTTTTTATGCTGTTTTACGCGTTAAAACGCAGATTAAACTCAAAACGTGCTGTTTTGCTAAAATAATCATTTTCAAGCATTTTAGATCGTTGAAATCGTTCAAATAGACGCAATATTAATAAAAAAAGAATATAAAAATTTCGTCGTTTTTATGCTGTTTTTCGCGTTAAAACGCAGATTAAAAACTCAAAAACGTGCTGTTTGCTAAAATAATCATTTTCAAGCATTTTTAGATCGTTGAAATCGTTCAAATAGACGCAATATTAATAAAAACGAATAATAAAAATTCGTCGTTTTTATGCTGTTTTACGCGTTAAAACGCAGATTAAAGATCAAAACGTGCTGTTTTGCTAAAATAATCATTTTCAAGCATTTTAGATCGTTGAAATTGTTCAAATAGACGCAATATTGATAAAAACGAATAATAAAAATTTCGTCGTTTTATGCTGTTTTACGCGTTAAAACGCAGATTAAAGCTCAAAACGTGCTGTTTTGCTAAAATAAGCATTTTCAAGCATTTTAGATCGTTGAAATCGTTCAAATAGAAGCAATATTAATAAAAACGAATAATAAAAATTCGTCTTTTATGCTGTTTTACGCGTTAAAACGCAGATTAAAGCTCAAAACGTGCTGTTTTGCTAAAATAATCATTTTCAAGCATTTTAGATCGCGTTGAAATCGTTCAAATAGACGCAATATTAATAAAAACGAATAATAAAAATTTCGTCGTTTTATGCTGTTTATGCGTTAAAACGCAGATTAAAAGCTCAAACGTGCTGTTTTGCTAAAATAAGCATTTTCAAGCATTTTAGATCGTTGAAATTGTTCAAATAGAAGCAATATTAATAAAACGAATAATAAAAATTCGTCGTTTTATGCTGTTTTACGCGTTAAAACGCAGATTAAAGCTCAAAACGTGCTGTTTTCTAAAATAATCATTTTCAAGCATTTTATATCGTTGAAATCGTTCAAATAGATCATATTAATATAAAACGAATAATAAAAATTCGTCGTTTTATGCTGTTTTACGCGTTAAAACGCAATTAAAGCTCAAAACGTGCTGTTTGCTAAAAAACATTTTCAAGCATTTTAGATCGTTGAAATCGTTCAAATAGACAATTTAATAAAAACGAATAATAAAAATTCGTCATTTTATGCTGTTTAGCGTTAAAACGCAATTAAATCAAAACGTTGCTGTTTTGCTAAAATAAGCATTTAAGCATTTTAGATCGTTGTTGTTCAAAAAGAATATTAATTAAAAACGATAAAAATTGTCGTTTATAGCTGTTTTACGCGTTAAAACGCAGATTAAAGCTCAAATTGTGTGTTTTGCTAAAATATATTTTAAGCATTTTAGAGTTAAACGTTCATATAGCGCAATAATTTTAAAACATTGATAGTTCGTCGTTTTAAATAGATTTAATAGCGTTAAAACGCAATTAAGCTCAAAACGTTATGTTTTGCGTAAAAAATCATTTTAAGCATTTTAATCGTTAAATCGTTCAAATAACTCAAATTTTAAACGTAATAAAATTCGTCGTTTTATTGTTAGCTAAAACGCAGATTAAAATAAAAGTCGCTGTTTTGCAAAATAATCATTTTCAGCATTTTAGACTGAAATTGTTCAAATACAATTTAATAAAACGAATATAAAAATTTGTCGTTTTATGCTGTTTTACGCTTAAAACGCAGATTAAAGCTCAAACGTGCTGTTTGCTAAAATAAGCATTTTCAAGCATTTTAGATCGTTGAAATCGTTCAAATAGAAGCAATATTAATAAAAACGAATAATAAAAATTCGTCGTTTTATGCTGTTTTACGCGTTCAAACGCAGATTAAAGCTCAAACGTGCTGTTTTGCTAAAATAATCATTTTCAAGCATTTTAGATCGTTGAAATTGTTCAAATAGACGCAATATTAATAAAAACGAATAATAAAAATTCGTCGTTTTTATGCTGTTTTACGCGTTAAAACGCAGATTAAAGCTCAAAACGTGCTGTTTTGCTAAAATAATCATTTTCAAGCATTTTAGATCGTTGAAATGTTCAAATAGACGCAATATTAATAAAAACGAATAATAAAATTTCGTCGTTTTATGCTGTTTTACGCGTTAAAACGCAGATTAAAGCTCAAAACGTGCTGTTTTGCTAAAATAAGCATTTTCAAGCATTTTAGATCGTTGAAATCGTTCAAATAGAAGCAATATTAATAAAAACGAATAATAAAAATTCGTCGTTTTATGCTGTTTTACGGTTAAAACGCAGATTAAAGCTCAAAACGTGCTGTTTTGCTAAAATAACATTTTCAAGCATTTTAGATCGTTGAAATCGTTCAAATAGAAGCAATATTAATAAAAACGAATAATAAAAATTCGTCGTTTTATGCTGTTTTACGCGTTAAAACGCAGATTAAAGCTCAAAACGTGCTGTTTTGCTAAAATAATCATTTTCAAGCATTTTAGATCGTTGAAATCCCTTCAAATAGACGCAATATTAATAAAAACGAATAATAAAATTTCGTCGTTTTATGCTGTTTTACGCGTTAAAACGCAGATTAAAGCTCAAAACGACTGTTTTTTCTAAAATAAAGCATTTTCAAGCATTTTGATAGTTGAAATCGTTCAAATAGACGGAATATTAATAAAAACGAATAATAAAAAAAATTCGTCGTTTTATGCTGTTTTACGCGTGAAAACGCAGATTAAAAGCTCAAAACGTGCTGTTTTGCTAAAATAAGCATTTTCAAGCATTTTAGATCGTTGAAATCGTTCAAATAGAAGCAATATTAATAAAAACGAATAATAAAAATTCGTCGTTTTTATGCTGTTTTACGCGTTAAAACGCAGATTAAAAACTCAAAACGTGCTGTTTTGCTAAAATAATCATTTTCAAGCTTTTAGATCGTTGAAATTGTTCAAATAGACGCAATATTAATAAGAACGAATATTAAAAAATTTCGTCGTTTTTGCTGTTTTACGCGTTAAACGCAGATTAAAGATAAAACGTCTTTTGCTAAAATAATCATTTTCAAGCATTTTAGATCGTTGAAATCGTTCAAATAGACACAATATTAATAAAAATGAATAATAAAAATTTCGTCGTTTTTATGCTGTTTTACGCGTTAAAACGCAGATTAAAAGCTCAAAACGTGCTGTTTGCTAAAATAAAGCAGTTTCAAGCATTTTAGATCGTTGAAATCGTTCAAATAGAAACAATAATAAAAACGAATAATAAAAATTCGTCGTTTTTATGCTGTTTTACGCGTTAAAACGCAGATTAAACTCAAAACGTGCTGTTTTGCTAAAATAATCATTTTCAAGCATTTTAGATCGTTGAAATCGTTCAAATAGACGCAATATTAATAAAAACGAATAATAAAAAATTTCGTCGTTTTATGCTGTTTATAGCGTTAAAACAGCAGATTAAAAGCTCAAAACGTGCTGTTTTGCTAAAAATAAGCATTTTCAAGCATTTTAGATCGTTAGAAATTGTTCAAATAGAAGCAATATCAATAAAAACGAATAATAAAAATTAGTCGTTTTATGCTTTTTACGCGTTAAAACGAATTAAAGCTCAAAACGTGCTGTTTTGCTAAAATAATCATTTTCAAGCATTTTTAGATCGTTGAAATCGTTAAATAGACGCAATATTAATAAAAAACGAATGATAAAAATTTCGTCGTTTTTATGCTATTAGCATTTTACGCGTTAAAAACGCAAATTAAAAGCTCAAAACGTGCTGTTTTGCTAAAATAATCATTTTCAAGCATTTTAGATCGTTGAAATCGTTCAAATAGACGCAATATTAATAAAAACGAATAATAAAAATTCGTCGTTTTATGCTGTTTATGCGTTAAAACGCAGATTAAAGCTCAAAACGTGCTGTTTTGCTAAAATAAGCATTTTCAAGCATTTTAGATCGTTGAAATCGTTCAAATAGAGAATATTAATAAAAACGAATAATAAAAATTCGTCGTTTTATGCTGTTTACGCGTTAAAACGCAGATTAAAAGCTCAAAACGTGCTGTTTTGCTAAAATAATCATTTTCAAGCATTTTAGATCGTTGAAATCGTTCAAATAGACGCAATATTAATAAAAAAAGAATAATAAAAATTTCGTCGTTTTATACTGTTTTAGCGTTAAACGCAGATTAAAGCTCAAAACGTGCTGTTTTGCTAAAATAAGCATTTTCAAGCATTTTAGATCGTTGAAATCGTTCAAATAGAAGCAATATTAATAAAACGAATAATAAAAATTCGTCGTTTTATGCTGTTTTACGGTTAAAACGCAGATTAAAGCTCAAAACGTGCTGTTTGCTAAAATAATCATTTTCAAGCATTTTAGATCGTTGAAATCGTTCAAAATAGACGCAATATTAATAAAAACGAATAATAAAAATTTCGTCGTTTTTATGCTGTTTTACGCGTTAAAACGCAGATTAAAAGCTCAAAACGTGCTGTTTTGCTAAAATAACATTTTCAAGCATTTTAGATCGTTGAAATCGTTCAAATAGACAGCAATATTAATAAAAACGAATAATAAAAATTTCGTCGTTTTTATGCTGTTTTACGCGTTAAAACGCAGATTAAAGCTCAAAACGTGCTGTTTTGCTAAAATAATCATTTTCAAGCATTTTAGATCGTTGAAATCGTTCAAATAGACGCAATATTAATAAAAACGAATAATAAAAATTTCGTCGTTTTTATGCTGTTTTACGCGTTAAAACGCAGATTAAAGCTCAAAACGTGCTGTTTTGCTAAAATAACATTTTCAAGCATTTTAGATCGTTGAAATCGTTCAAATAGAAGCAATATTAATAAAAACGAATAATAAAAATTCGTCGTTTTTATGCTGTTTACGCGTTAAAACGCAGATTAAAGCTCAAAACGTGCTGTTTTGCTAAAATAATCATTTTCAAGCATTTTAGATCGTTGAAATCGTTCAAATAGACGCAATATTAATAAAAACGAATAATAAAAATTTCGTCGTTTTATGCTGTTTTACGCGTTAAAACGCAGATTAAAGCTCAAAACGTTTATTTGTAAAATAAAATTTTCAAGCATTTTAGTCGTTGAAATCGTTCAAATAGAAGCAATATTAATAAAAACGAATAATAAAAATTCGTCGTTTTTATGCTGTTTTACGCGTTAAAACGCAGATTAAAGCTCAAAACGTGCTTTTTAAAATAATCATTTTCAAGCATTTTAGATCGTTGAAATCGTTCAAATAGACGCAATGTTAATAAAAACGAATATAAAAATTTCGCGTTACGTTTTAATGCTGTTTTGCGTTAAAACGCAGAATAAATCAAAACGTGCTGTTTAAATGCTAAAATAAGCATTTTCAAGATTTTAGATCGTTGAAATCGTTCAAATAGATCGCA
This sequence comes from Dalotia coriaria, assembly GCF_025399875.1. Lineage (NCBI taxonomy): Eukaryota > Metazoa > Arthropoda > Insecta > Coleoptera > Staphylinidae > Dalotia > Dalotia coriaria. Next base: position 13,858 of record NW_027045810.1, read on the forward strand.
ATATTAAAAAACGAATAATAAAAATTTCGTCGTTTTTATGCGTTTTACAGTTTAGAAACGCAGATTAAACTCAAAACGTGCTGTTTTGCTAAAATAAGCATTTTCAAGCATTTTAGATCGTTGAAATCGTTCAAATAGAAGCAATATTAATAAAACGAATTAAAAAAATTCGTCGTTTTATGCTGTTATACGCGTTAAAACGCAGATTAAAGCTCAAAACATGCTGTTTTGCTAAAATAATCGTTTTCAAGCATTTTAGATCGTTGAAATCGTTCAAATAGACGCAATATTAATAATAAAACGAATAATAAAAATTTCGTCGTTTTATGCTGTTTTACGCGTTAAAACGCAGATTAAAGCTCAAAACGTGCTGTTTGCTAAAATAAGCAGTTTCAAGCATTTTAGATCGTTGAAATCGTTCAAATAGAAGCAATATTAATAAAACGAATAATAAAAAATTCGTCGTTTTATATGCTGTTTTACGCGTTAAAACGCAGATTAAAGCTCAAAACGTGCTGTTTTGCTAAAAAATCATTTTCAAGCATTTTAGATCGTTGAAATTGTTCAAATAGCGCAATATTGATAAAAACGAATAATAAAAATTTCGTCGTTTTTTATGCTGTTTTACGCGTTAAAACGCAGATTAAAGCTCAAACGTGCTGTTTTGCTAAAATAAGCATTTTCAAGCATTTTTAGATCGTTGAAATCGTTCAAATAGAAGCAATATTAATAAAAACGAATAAAAAAATTCGTCGTTTTATGCTGTTTTACGCGTTAAAACGCAGATTAAAGCTCAAAACGTGCTGTTTTGCTAAAATAATTATTTTCAAGCATTTTTAGATCGTTGAAATCGTTCAAATAGACGCAATATTAATAAAAACGAATAATAAAATTTCGTCGTTTTTATGCTGTTTATGCGTTAAAACGCAGATTAAAAGCTCAAAACGTGCTGTTTTGCTAAAATAAGCATTTTCAAGCATTTTAGATCGTTGAAATTGTTCAAATAGAAGCAATATTAATAAAAACGAATAATAAAAATTGTCGTTTTTATGCTGTTTTACGCGTTAAAACGCAGATTAAAAGCTCAAAACGTGCTGTTTTGCTAAAATAATCATTTTAAGCATTTTTAGATCGTTGAAATCGTTCAAATAGACGCGTATTAATAAAAAAACGAATAATAAAAATTTCGTCGTTTTATGCTGTTTTACGCGTTAAAACGCAGATTAAAAGCTCAAAACGTGCTGTTTTGCTAAAATAATCATTTTTAAGCATTTTAGATCGTTGAAATCGTTCAAATAGACGCAATATTAATAAAAACGAATAATAAAATTTCGTCTTTTATGCTGTTTTACCCGTTAAAACGCAGTTAAAGATCAAAACGTGCTGTTTTGCTAAAATAATCATTTTCAAGCATTTTAGATCGTTGAAATCGTTCAAATAGACACTATATTAATAAAAACGAATAATAAAAATTTCGTCGTTTTTATGCTGTTTTACGAGTTAAAACGCAGATTAAAGCTCAAAACGTGCTGTTTGCTAAAATAAGCATTTTCAAGCATTTTAGATCGTTGAAATCGTTCAAATAGAAGCAATATTAATAAAAACGAATAATAAAAATTCGTCGTTTTATGCTGTTTTACGCGTTAAAACGCAGATTAAAGCTCAAAACGTGCTGTTTTGCTAAAATAATCATTTTCAAGCATTTTAGATCGTTGAATTGTTCAAATAGAAGATTTTTAATAAAAACGAATAATAAAATTCGTCGTTTTATGCTGTTTTACGCGTTAAAACGCGATTAAAGCTCAAAAATGCGTTTTGCTAAATAAAATCATTTTCAAACATTTTAGATTTGAAATCGTTAAATAAGAGCAATATTAAAAAAACGAATAATAAAATTCGTCGTTTTATGTGTTTTGCGTTAAAACGCGATTAAAGCTCAAAACGGTGTTTTGCTAAAATAAATTTTCAAATTTTTAGATAGTTGAAATTGTTCAATAGACGCAATATTAATAAAAACGAATAAAAAATTTAACATTTTTTGTTTACGTTAAAGCGTTAAAGACACAAATTGTAAAACAAAATTCTTTTTTAAATAAGATTTTAAGCTTTAGAATGTAAAGTTAAATAGAACAATATTAATAAAAACGTATAAAAATTTACGCGTTTTTAGTTCGTTTATTAAAACGCAGATTTAAAATCAAACGCGTTTTTAGCTAAAATAATCTTTCAAATTTTAGATTATTAAAATGTTAATAAAATAAATTTTATTAAAGATTATAAAACATTGTTTTATGCTGTTTTATAAAAATTAAAATTCAAAACGTTTGTTTCGCTAAAATAATTCAATAAGCATTTTTGATCATGAAATTAAATTTAACATATTTTAATTAAAACGTTAAAAAAGCATTTTTTAACGTTTAGTAAAAAGGGTTTAAGCTCTAGATGCTGATCTAAAAAAGAATTTAATTAAGATTTAAATTTCATTAGAAGCAATTTCAATAAAAAGATAAAATAAAATTCGTGTTTTTTCTGTTTATCCTTAAAAGCGATTAAAGCTCAAAACGTACTGGTTTTGCTAAAATAAAAATTTTAATTTTAGCGTTTTTTAAATAGACGCAAATTAAAAAAACTAATAAAAATTTTCTTTTATGCTTTTTACGCGTTAAAAAGTTAAAGTCAAAAGGGTTTTGCTAAAATAAAATTTTAAATTTTTATTGTGAAATCGTTAAAAAAACAATATTAAAGCAAAAACGTGTTTTAAAATTTCGTTTTATCTTTTACGCGTTAAAAGGGTTAAAAACAAACATTTTAAGATAAAAAATCATTTTTAAATTTTAGTGTTAAAATCGAGTTAAAAGCGCAATTTGATAAAAAAATAATCAATTTATCTTTTATCTGTTTTGCAATAAGAAATTTAAAAGCAATATAAATTTGTAAATTTATGCATTTTAATTTTTAAACGAAATTGAACAAAACGATATTTATAAAAACAATTTTAAAATAATCGTGTTTGTCTTTAAAGCTTAAAAGATTAAATCAAAACTTTGCGTTTTTAAATAAACATTTAAACATTTTGTTTTGTTTGCTTAAAACGCAATAAAAGCGAATAATAAAAATCTGGTTTTATGCTGTTCGCGTTAAAACGCAGATTAAAGCTCAAAACGTGCTGTTTTGCTAAAATAATCATTTTCAAGCATTTTAGATCGTTGAAATCGTTCAAATGCGCAATATTAATAAAAACGAATAATAAAAATTTCGTCGTTTTTATGCTGTTTTACGCGTTAAAACGCAGATTAAAGCTCAAAACGTGCTGTTTTTCTAAAATAAGCATTTTCAAGCATTTTAGATCGTTGAAATCGTTCAAATAGAAGCAATATTAATAAAAACGAATAATAAAAATTCGTCGTTTTACATGCTGTTTTACGCGTTAAAACGCAGATTAAAGCTCAAAACGTGCTGTTTTGCTAAAATAATCATTTTCAAGCATTTTTAGATCGTTGAAATCGTTCAAATAGACCAATATTAATAAAAACGAATAATAAAAATTTCGTCGTTTTTATGCTGTTTTACGCGTTAAAACGCAGATTAAAAGCTCAAAACGTGCTGTTTTGCTAAAATAAGCATTTTCAAGCATTTTAGATCGTTGAAATCGTTCAAATAGAAGCAATATTAATAAAACGAATAATAAAAATTCGTCGTTTTTATGCTGTTTTACGCGTTAAAACGCAGATTAAAACTCAAAACGTGCTGTTTTGCTAAAATAATCATTTTCAAGCATTTTAGATCGTTGAAATCGTTCAAATAGACGCAATATTAATAAAAACGAATAATAAAATTTCGTCGTTTTATGCTGTTTTACGCGTTAAAACGCAGATTAAAAACTCAAAACGTGCTGTTTTGCTAAAATAAGCATTTTCAAGCATTTTAGATCGTTGAAATCGTTCAAATAGAAGCAATATTAATAAAAAACGAATAATAAAAATTCGTCGTTTTATGCTGTTTTACGCGTTAAAACGCAGATTAAAGCTCAAAACGTGCTGTTTTGCTAAAATAATCATTTTCAAGCATTTTAGATCGTTGAAATCGTTCAAATAGACGCAATATTAATAAAAACGAATAATAAAAATTTCGTCGTTTTTATGCTGTTTTACGCGTTAAAACGCAGATTAAACTCAAAACGTGCTGTTTTGCTAAAATAAGCATTTTCAAGCATTTTAGATCGTTGAAATCGTTCGAAGCAATATTAATAAAAGAAAAATAAAAAAGTCGTTTTTTTTGTTGTTTTACGCGTTAAAACGCAGAAAAACTCAAAAAGTGCTGTTTTGCTAAAATAATTTTTAAGCATTTTAGATCGTTGAAATCGTTCAAATAGACGCAATATTAATAAAGAACGAATAATAAAATTTTCGTCGTTTTTTTTGTTGTTTTTCGCGTTAAAACGCGTTAAAGCTCAAAAAGTGCTGTTTTCAAAATAATCATTTTCAAGCATTTTAGATCGTTTAAACGTTTTAAATAGACGCAATATTAATAAAAAACGAATAATAAAATTTTCGTCGTTTTTTGCCCCTTTTACGCGTTAAAACGCAGATTAAAAATCAAAACTTTTGTTTTTAAAATAAGCATTTTCAAGCATTTTAGATCGTTGAAATCGTTCAAATAGAAGCAATATTAATAAAAACGAATAATAAAAAAATTTGTGGTTTTATGTGTTTTTGCGTTAAAACGCAGATTAAAACTCAAAACGTGTGTTTTGCAAAAAAAAGCATTTTCAAGCATTTTAGATCGTTGAAATCGTTCAAATAGAACAATATTAATAAAAACGAATAATAAAAAAATTTGTCGTTTTATGCTGTTTTACGCGTTAAAACGCAGATTAAAAACTCAAAACGTGCTGTTTTTGCTAAAATAATCACAAGCATTTTAGATCGTTGAAATCGTTCAAAAAGACGAAAATTTAAAAAAAACGAACAAAAAATTTTTCGTTTTATGCTGTTTTTTTGCGTTAAAACGCAGATTAAAAACTCAAAACGTGCTGCTTTGCTAAAATAAGCATTTTCAAGCATTTTGATCGTTGAAATCGTTCAAATAGGCAATATTAATAAAAACGAATAATAAAAAAAATTTGTCGTTTTATGCTGTTTTTCGCGTTAAAACCAGATTAAAGCTCAAAACGGGTGTTTTGCTAAAATAAGCATTTTCAAACTTTTTGATCGTTGAAATCGTTCAAATCAATTTTAAAAAGAATATAAAAATTTGTCGTTTTTTTGTTTTTTTTACGCGTTAAAACGCAGATTAAAAACTCAAAACGTGCTGTTTTGCTAAAATAATCATTTTCAAGCATTTTTAGATCGTTGAAATCGTTCAAATAGACCAATATTAATAAAAAACGAATAATAAAATTTTCGTGTTTTTATGCTGTTTACCCTTAAAAAAGCAGATTAAACTCAAAACGTGCTGTTTTGCTAAAATAAGCATTTTCAAGCATTTTAGATCGTTGAAATCGTTCAAATAAAGCAAAATTTTAAAAAAAGAAAAAATAATAAAAAAACGTCGTTTTTATGCTGTTTACGCGTTAAAACGCAGATTAAAAAACTCAAAACGTGCTGTTTTGCTTTTTTTAAAATAAAAAAAATTTTAAAGCAAAAAAAAAATTTTTTTTTTTTTTTCAAAAAAAAAAAAAAATTTTTTTTAAAAAAATTTTTTTTTAAAAAATTTTTCCAAATTTTTTTGAAAAATTTAAAAAAAAAATAATTTAAAAAACGGTTTTTTTTTTTTCCCCTTTTTCCCCTTTTGGGGAAAAACCCCTTTTTTAAAAAAAAAATTTTTTTTTAAAATTTTAAAATTTTGGGGTTTTTTGAAATTTAAAAAAAAACAAAAAAAAAAATTTTAAAAAAAGGGGGTTTTTTTTTTAAAAAAAAATTAAAAAGGGGGGGTTTTTTAAAAAAAATTTTTTAAAAATTTTTTTTTTAAAAAAATTTTAAAAAAAAATAATTTAAAAAAATTTTTTTTTTTTTTTTTTAAACCTTTTTTAAAAAGGGGTTTTTAAAAAATTTTTTTAAAAAAAAATTTAAATTTTTTTGAAATTTTAAAAAAACAAAAAAAAAAAAAAAAGGGGTTTTTTTTTTAAAAAAAAAGGGTTTTTTTTTTTTTTTTAAAAATTTTTTTTTAAAATTTTTTTAAAAAAAAAAAAAAACGAAAAAATTTTTTTAAAAAAAAAAAAAGGGGGGTTTTTTTTTTTTCCCAAAAGGGTTTTTAAAAAAACCCAAAAAAAAACCTTTTTGGGGTTTAAACGGAAAAAAGGTTTTTAAAAAAAAAGGGGAAAAAAATTTTTTTTTTTGGGGGGAAAAATTTAAAAAAAAAAAAAATTTTTTTTTTTTTTCCTTTTTAAAAAATTAAATCCAAAAAAAATTTTTTTTTAAAAAAATTTTTAAAAAAAAAATTTTGTTTTAAAATTTTTAAAAAAAAAAAAAAACCAAAAAAATTTTTTTTTTTTTTTTTTTTTAAAAAAATTTTTTAAAAAAAAAAAAAATTTTGGTTTTTTTTTTGGGAAAAAATTAAAAAAAAAAAAACCCCTTTTTTTTCCTTTTTAAAAAAAGGGGAAAAAAAAAAAAAAAAAAAAAATTTTTTTTGTTTTTTTTAAAAAAAAAAAAATTTTTTAAAAAATTTTTTAAAAAAATTTTTTTTTTTTTTTTTTTTTTAAAAAAATTTTTTTTAAAAAAAAATAAAATTTTTTTTTTTTTTTTTTTTCCTTAAAAAAATTTAAAAAAAAAAAAATTTTTGTTTTAAAAAATTTTTTTTAAAAAAAAAAAAAAATTTTTTTTTTTTTTTTAAAAAAACTTTTAAAAAAAATTGGTTTTTTGGTTTTTACCCCAAAAAAAAAAAGAAAAATCATTTTCGAAGCATTTTAGATCGTTGGAAATCGTTCAAAATAGACGCAATATTATTAATAAAAGAACGAATAATATAAGGCATAAATCGTTTTTTTATGCTGTTTTACGCGTTAAAACGCAGATTAAAAACTCAAAAACGTGCTGTTTTGCTAAAATAAGCATTTTCAAGCATTTTAGATCGTTGAAATCGTTCAAATAGAAGCAATATTAATAAAAACAGATAATAAAAAATCGTCGTTTTATGCTGTTTTGCGCGTTAAAACGCAGATTAAAACTCAAAACGTGCTGTTTTGCTAAAATAAGCATTTTCAAGCATTTTAGATCGTTGAAATCGTTCAAATAGAAGCAATATTAATAAAAACGAATAATAAAAAATTCGTCGTTTTTATGCTGTTTTACGCGTTAAAACGCAGATTAAAGCTCAAAACGTGCTGTTTTGCTAAAATAATCATTTTCAAGCATTTTTAGATCGTTGAAATCGTTCAAATAGACGCAATATTAATAAAAACGAGCAATAAAAATTTCGTCGTTTTATGCTGTTTTTACGCGCGTTAAAACGCAGATTAAAATCAAAACATTGCTGCACAAAATAAGCATTTTCAAGCATTTTAGATCGTTGAAATCGTTCAAATAAGCAATAATGGCAAAACGAATAATAAAAATTCGTCGTTTTATGCTGTTTTTACGCGTTAAAACGCAGATTAAAGCTCAAAACGTGCTGTTTTCCTTTAAAATAATCATTTCCAGGCGTTTATATCATTTGAAATCGTTCAAATAGACGCAATATTAATAAAAACGAATAATAAAAATTCGTCGTTTTTTTATGCTTTGTTTTACGCGTTAAGAAACGCAGATTAAAAGCTCAAAACATTAGCTGTTTTGCTAAAATAATCATTTTTCAAGCATTTTTAGATCGTTGAAATCGTTCAAATAGTCGCAATATTAATAAAAACGAATAATAAAAATTTCGTCGTTTTTATGCTGTTTTACGCGTTAAAACGCAGATTAAAGCTCAAAACGTGCTGTTTTGCTTTAAAATAACATTTCAAGCATTTTTAGATCCGTTGAAATCGTTCAAATAGAAGCAATATTAATAAAAACGAATAATAAAAATTCGTCGTTTTATGCTGTTTTACGCGTTAAAACGCAGATTAAAGCTCAAAACGTGCTGTTTTGCTAAAATAATCATTTCAGAAAAGCATTTTAGATCGTTGAAATCGTTCAGAGCAGACGCAATATTAATAAAACGAATAATAAAATTTCGTCGTTTTATGCTGTTTTACGCGTTAAAACGCAGATTAAAGCTCAAAACGATAACTGTTTTGCTAAAATAAGCATTTTCAAGCATTTTAGATCGTTGAAATCGTTCGAATAGAAACAATATTACTAAAAACGAATAATAAAAATTCGTCGTTTTATGCTGTTTTACGCGTTTAAAAACGCAGATTATAGCTCAAAACGTGCTGTTTTGCTAAAATAATCATTTTCAAGCATTTTAGATCGTTGAAATCGTTCAAATAGACGCAAATTAATAAAAACGAATAATAAAAAATTGTCGTTTTTAAAGTTGTTTTACGCGTTAAAAAGCAGATTAAAGCTCAAAAAGTGCTGTTTTGCTAAAATAATCATTTTTAAGCATTTTAGATCGTTGAAACGTTTAAATAGACGCAAATTAATAAAAAAAAGAATAATAAAATTTTCGTCCCTTTTTTTTGCCCGTTTTACGCGTTAAAACGCAATTTAAAAGGGTCAAAACGGCTGTTTTTACAAAAAAGCATTTTCAAGCATTTTAGATCGTTTAAATCGTTCCCAAAAAGAAGCAATATTAATAAAAAAAGAATAATAAAAAAATTTGCCCTTTTTTTTGCCTTTTTCGCGTTAAAACGCAGATTAAAATAAAACGTGCTGTTTTGCTAAAATAAAACATTTTTAAAACATTTTAGATCGTTTAAACGTTCAAATAGAAGCAATATTAATAAAAAAGAATAATAAAAAAATTTGTCGTTTTTTTGCTGTTTTCGCGTTAAAACGCAGATTCTCAAAACGGGTGTTTTGCTAAAATAATCATTTTTTAAGCATTTTTGAAACGTTGAAACCGTTCAAATAGACGCAATATTAATAAAAAAGAACAAAAAATTTCGTCGTTTTATGCTGTTTTACGCGTTAAATCGCAGATTAAAAACCCCAAAAAAGTGCTGCTTTGCTAAAATAAGCATTTTCAAGCATTTTAGATCGTTAAAAACGTTCAAATAGAAGAATATTAATAAAAACGAATAATAAAAAATTCGCCCCTTTTATGCTTTTTTTTACGCGTTAAAACGCAGATTAAACTCAAACGGGTGTTTTCCTAAAATAATCATTTTTTAAACATTTTATATCGTTGAAATCGTTCAAAAAAGACCCCAATATTAATAAAAAAGAATAATAAAAATTTCGTCATTTTTTTGCCGTTTTACGCTTAAAAAGGGGATTAAAGCTCAAAAAGTGCTGTTTTTTTCTAAAATGCATTTTCAAGCATTTTAGATCCCTTGAAATCCCTTCAAATGAAACAATATTAATAAAAAAAGAATAATAAAAATTTTGTCGTTTTTGCCGTTTTACGCGAAAACGGAATTTTAAACTGCTGTTTTGATAAAATAATCATTTTCCCAAACATTTTAGGGTCGTTGAAATCGTTTTAAATAGACGCAATATTAATAAAAACGAATAATAAAAATTTCGTCGTTTTTATGCTGTTTTACGCGTTAAAACGCAGATTAAAAGCTCAAAACGTGCTGTTTTTCAAAATAAGCATTGTCAAGCATTTTTGGGTCGTTGGGGAAAACGTTCAAATAGAAAAAATATTAATAAAAAACGAATAAAAAAAAATTCGTCGTTTTTTTTGCTGTTTTTTCCCTTAAAAAAGCAGATTAAAAACCCCAAAACGTGCTGTTTTGCTAAAATAATCATTTTCAAGCATTTTTTTGATCGTTGAAATCGTTCAAATAGACGCAATATTAATAAAAAAAGAATAATAAAAAAATTTTGTCGTTTTATGTTTTTTTACCCCCGTTAAAAAAGCAGATTAAAAACTCAAAACGTGCCTTTTTTCTAAAATAAAACATTTTCAAGCATTTTAGATCGTTGGGAAAACGTTAAATAGAAGGTATTAATAAAAAAGAATAAAAAAAAATTTCGTTTTTATTGTTTTAAAGCGTTAAAAAAGCAGATTAAAGCTCAAAACGGCTGTTTTTTCTAAAAAAAATCATTTTTAAGCATTTTAGATCGTTAAACGTTCAAATAGACGCAATATTAATAAAAAAAGAATAATAAAAAAATTTCCCCTCGTTTTTTTGCCGTTTTACGCGTTAAAAAAGCAGATTAAAAAACAAAAAGTGCTGTTTTGCTAAAAAAGCATTTTCCAAAACATTTTTTGATCGTTTAAATCGTTCAAATAGAAGCAAATTAAGCAATATTAATAAAAACGAATAATAAAAATTCATCGTTTTATGCTGTTTTACGCGTTAAAACGCAGATTAAAGCTCAAAACGTGCTGTTTTGCTAAAAATAATCATTTTCAAGCATTTTAGATCGTTTAAATCGTTTCCCAAAAAGACGCAATATTAATAAAAACGAATAATAAAAACTTCGTCGTTTTATGCTGTTTACGCGTTAAACGCAGATTAAAGCTCAAAACGTGCTGTTTTGCTAAAATAAAATTTTTCAAGCATTTTAGATCGTTGAAATTTTCAAATAGACGCAATATTGATAAAAAAGAATAATAAAAAATTCGTCGTTTTTATGCTGTTTCACGCGTTAAAACGCAGATTAAAGCTCAAAAGGCGTTTTGCTAAAATAAGCATTTTCGCATTTTAGATCGTTGAAATCGTTCAAAAGAAGCAATATTAATAAAAACGAATAATAAAAATTCGTCGTTTTATGTTTTTACGCGTTAAAAAGCAGATTAAAAGCTCAAAAAAGTGCGTTTTGCTAAAAAAAATCATTTTCAAGCATTTTTTGACGTTGAAATCGTTCAAAAAAGACGCATTTTTAATAAAAACGAATAAAAAAAATTTCGTCGTTTTATGCTGTTTACCCGAAAACGCAGATTAAACTCAAAACGCTGTTTTGCTAAAATAAGCATAAGCTTTTAAAAGTGTTTCAAAAAAGCAAAATTTTAAAAAAAAGAAATTTAAAAAACGTCTTTTTTTTCTTTTTATTAAAACGAAATAAAACTCCTGCTGTTTTTCTTTTAAAAAAAATTTTTAAACTTTTTTTTTTGTCGTTAAATAAAAAATTTTTAAAAAAAACGTTAAAAAACCCTTTTTTTTGGTTTTTCCTTAAAACCCAAAAAAAACTCCTGCGTTTTTGGTTTAAAAAAACAAAGCTTTTTTTCGCTGGTGTTAAATAAATTTTAAAAAAAAATTTAAAATTTTTTTAGCGTTTTACCAAAAGGGGTTTAAAAACCCAAAAAAATTTTTGCTTAACTTTTAAGCATTTTTAAGTTAAATTGTTCAAATAAAACAATTTAATAAAAAAAATAAAAAAATTCTTTTTATTTTTTCCCCGTTAAAATTAAAGTAAAAAGGTTTTGTAAAAAACTTTTCAAATTTTTTATTTAATTTAAAAAGGAATTTTAAAAACGAATAATTTAAAAACGTTTTTTTTTTTCGCGTTAAAACTTAAAAATAAAACGGGGTTTTAAAAAAATTTTCAAATTTTTTGTAAATTTCAAATAAGCAAATTTTTAAAAAAAACGAAAAAAGGGGTTTTTTTTTACCCAAAAGAATTGCTAAAAAGTGTTTTGCTAAAAAAAATTTTCCCCAAAAAGTTTTTTTAAATAGAAAAAATTAAAAAAAAAATTTAAAAAAAGGTTTTTTTTCCCCTTAAAAACCTTAAAAAAAGTTTTTTCGTAAAAAAATATTTTTAACTTTTTTGTAAATCTTCAAATGACGAAATTTAAAACGAAAATAAAAAACGGTTTTTTTTTTTTCGCGTTAAAAACGTTAAAAATAAAACGCGTTTTAAAAAAAAAGTTTTTTAAAATTTTTAACTTAAATTTAAAAGAATTTAATAAAAAAAATAATAAAAACGGTTTTTTTTTTTCGGTTAAAAACGTTGCCCAAAAAGCGGCTAAAAAATTTTTTTTGCATTTTTAAACCTTTAAACTTAAAAGGAATTTTAAAAAAAATTTAAAAAACCCTTTTTTTTTTTTCGCGTTAAAAAGGTTAAAAATAAAACGGGTTTTGCTAAAAAAACTTTTTTTTTAAATCGTTAAAAGGGAAAATTTAATAAAAAAAAACAAAATAAAAAAATTTTGTTTTTTATGCTGTTTTCCCTTAAAAAGGGTTAAACCAAAAGGTGTTTTTAAAATAACATTTTCAACATTTTGATCGTTGAAATCGTTCAAATAGACAAATTAATAAAAAACGAATAATAAAAAATTTGTCGTTTTAGTTTTTTTACGCTTAAACGCAGATTAAAGCTCAAAAAGTGCTGTTTTGCAAATAACATTTTTGCATTTTAGATCGTTGAAATCGTTCAAATAAAAATTAATAAAAACGAATAATAAAAATTTTTGTTTTTGGGGTTTTAGGTTAAAACGCAGATTAAAAGCCAAAAACGTTTTTTTTAAAATAACATTTTCAAGCATTTTAGATCGTTGAAATGTTCAAAAGAGCAATATTAAAAAAGAAAAAAAAAAAATTGTCTTTTTGCTGTTTTACGCGTTAAAAAGCATTAAAGCTCAAAACGTGCTTTTTGCAAAAAATTTTCGCATTTTAGATCGTTGAAATCGTTCAAATAGACGCAAAAATTAATAAAAAAAAAAACCCCCGTTTTATGTGTTTTACGTTAAACGGATTGCTCAAACGGGTGTTTTGCTAAAATAAAAAATTTTAAAATTTTTGATCGTTTAAAAGTTCAAATAAAACAATATTAAAAAAAAAACGAATAAAAAAAATTCGTCGTTTTTATGTGTTTTTCGCGTTAAAAAAGGAATTTTCAAAACTGTTTTCAAAATAATCATTTTCAAGCATTTTTGATCGTTTAAACGTTCAAATAGAGCAATATTAATAAAAAAAAATAATAAAAAAATTTTGTTTTTTTGTTTTTTTTGCGTTAAAAAAACAATTGCTAAAAAATTTTTTCAAAAATGATTTTAACATTTTTTTAAAGGGAAATTTAAAAAAAATAAAATTTAAAAAAATAAAAAAAATTCTCTTTTATGTGTTTTGCTTAAAAAATTAAAACCCAAAACGTGTTTTAAATAAACATTTTAAAAATTAAATTTTTAAGCTTTAATAAAAACGAAAATAAAAGTCAAAAACTGTTTTGCGTTAAAAACTTAAATAAAAGGTGTTTTTTAAAAAAAATTTTAAAAAAAGATTTTAAAACGTTTTAAAACTTTAATAAAAAAAAAAAAATTAAAAAAGTCGTTTTTGGTTTTTCCTTAAACAAATTAAACTTAAACCGTTTTAAAATAAACATTTTAAAAAAGATTTAAATCGTTTTTAAAAACTTTAATAAAAAAGAATAATAAAAACGTCGTTTTTGCTTTTTCTTAAAGCAATTAAAGTAAAATCGTTTTTCTAAAAAAAAGCATTTAATTTAAAAAAAAAATGGAAAAATTTTTTAAAAAAAAAAAAAATAAAAGTCGTTTTTTTTTTTAGCTTAAAACGAAAAATCAAAGGCTTTTTTAAAAAAAATTTTCGCTTTTAGCGAAACCCTTAAAAAAGCAAATTAAAAAAAACGTTTTAAAATTTTCTTTTAGCTTTTTTGCGTTGAATTTAAAATCAAAGGCTTTTTTAAAAAACATTTTAAATTTTTTCGTTAAAACGTTTAAAGCTTTTAAAAAAAAGAAAATAAAAATTTCCTTTTTTTGCTGTTTTGCTTAAAAGCAATTAAAACTAAAAAATTTTTGTAAAAAAGCATTTAAAAGATTTAAAAAAAAAATTTTAAAACGAATAATAAAAAATTCGTCGTTTTTATGTTGTTTTACGCGTTAAAAAGCAGATTAAAAGCTCAAAACGTGCTGTTTTGCTAAAAAAATCATTTTCAAGCATTTTAGATCGTTGAAATCGTTCAAATAGACGCAATATTAATAAAGAACGAATAATAAAAATTTCGTCGTTTTTATGCTGTTTTACGCGTTAAAACGCAGATTAAAAGCTCAAAACGTGCTGTTTTGCTAAAATTAATCATTTTCAAGCATTTTAGATCGTTGAAATCGTTCAAATAGACGCAATATTAATAAAAAACGAATAATAAAAATTTCGTCGTTTTATGTCTGTTTTACGCGTTAAAACGCAGATTAAAGCTCAAAACGTGCTGTTTTGCTAAAAATAAGCATTTGCAAAACATTTTAGATCGTTGAAATCGTTCAAATAGAAGCAATATTAATAAAAACGAATAATAAAAATTCGTCGTTTTATGCTGTTTTACGCGTTAAAACGCAGATTAAAAACTCAAAACGTGCTGTTTTGCTAAAATACCTACAAGCATTTTTATATCGTTGAAATCACCGTTCAAATAGACGCAATATTAATAAAAAAAACGAATAATAAAAAAATTCGTCGTTTTATGCTGTTTACGCGTTAAAACGCAGATTAAAAGCTCAAACGTGCTGTTTTGCTAAAATAATCATTTCTTTTCAAGCATTTTAGATCGCTGAACCGTCTTTCAAATATGACGCACATTAATAAAAACGAATAATAAAAAATTTCGTCGTTTTATGCTGCTTTTACGCGTTAAAAACGCAGACAAAAGCCTCAAAACGCTTGTTTGCTAAAATAAGCATTTTCAAGCATTTTAGATCGTTGAAATCGTTCAAATAGAGCTAACATTAATAAAAAACGAATAATAAAAAATTCGTCGTTTTATGCTGTTTTACGCGTTAAAACGTGATGTAAAAGTTCAAAACGTGCTGTTTTGCTAAAAATAATCATTTTCAAAGCATTCTTTTATATCGTTGAAATCGTTCAAATAGACGCACATTAATAAAAACGAATAATAAAAATTTTGTCGTTTTGGCGCTGTTTTACGCGTTAAATGCAGATTTAAAGCTCAAAAAACGTGCTGTTTCGTTAAAATAAGCATTGCCGTACATTTTAGATCATCAGTTGAAACGCCCAAACAAAACCACTACGCAACCGTTTCTGCCGTTCTTTACGCCAAAACGGCATCAAAGTCAAAACGTGCTGTTTTACAAGTTAAAAAATCATTTTCAAGCATTTTAGATCGCTGAAATCGTTCAAATAGACGCAATATTAATAAAAACGAATAATAAAAATTCTCGTCGTTTTATGCTGTTTTACGAGTTAAAACGCAGATTAAAGCCCAAAACGCTGTTTTGCTAAATAAGCATTTTCAAGCATTTTAGACGCCGGTAACCGTTCGTAGAAGCAATATTAATAAAAACAATAACTGCAATTCGTCGTTTCTTTATGCTGTTTTATCGCGTTAAACGCAGATTAAAGCTCTCAAAACGTGCTGTTTTGCTAAAATAATCATTTTCAAGCATTTTAGATCGTTGAAATCGTTCAAATAGACGCACATTAAAAACGAATAATAAAAATTTCTGTCGTTTTATGTTGTTTTACGCGTTAAAACGCAGATTAAAAGCTCAAACGTGCTGTTTTGCTAAATAAGCATTTTCAAGCATTTTAGATGGTTGAAATCGTTCAAATAGACGTGCAATATTAATAAAAACGAATAATAAAAAATTTCCTTGCTGTTTTATGCTGTTTTACGTTGTATCGCAGATTAAAGCTCAAAACGTGCTGTTTTGCAAAATAATCATTTTCAAGCATTTTGATCGTTGAAATCGTTCAAATAGACGCAATATTAATAAAACGAATATTAAAAATTTCGTCGTTTTATAAAGCTGTTCTACGCGTTAAAAACGCAGATTAAAGCTCAAATGCTGTTTTGCTAAAATAATCATTTTCAAGCATTTTATATCGCGTTGAAATCGTTCAAATAGACGTTAATATTAATAAAAACGAATAATACTTTGTCGTTTTATGCTGTTTTACGCGTTAAAATGCAGATTAAAGCTCAAAACGTGCTGTTTTGCTAAAAATAAGCATTGTCAAGCATTTTAGATCCGTTGAAATCGTTCAACAGAAACAATATTAATAAAAACGAATAATAAAATTCGTCGTTTTATGCTGTTTTACGGTTAAAACGCAGATTAAAGCTCAAAACGTGCTGTTGTTTTGCTAAAAATAATCATTTTCAAGCATTTTAGATCGTTGAAATCGCCCAAATAGACGCAATATTAATGTTTAATAATGTAAAAAATTTCGTCGTTTTATGTTGTTTTACGCGTTAAAACGCAGATTAAAGCTCAAAAACGTGCTGTTTTGCTGCTAAAATAAGCATTTTCAAGCATTTTAGATCGTTGAAATCGTTCAAATAGAAGCAATATTAATAAAACGAATAATAAAAAAATTCATCGTTTTTATAAGCTGTTTTACGCGTTAAAACGCAGATTAAAGCTCAAAACGTGCTGTTTTGCTAAAATAACTCATTTTCAAGCATTTATATCGCTGAAATCGTTCAAATAGACGTGCAATATTAATAAAACGCAATAATAAAAAATTCGTCGTTTTATGCTGTTTTACGCGGCAAAACGTAGATTAAAAGCTCAAAACGTGCTGTTTTGCTAAAATAACTATTTTCAAGCATTTTAGATCGTTGAAATCGTTCAAATAGACGTGCAATATTAATAAAAACGAATAATAAAAAAATTTCGTCGTTTTATGCTGTTTTACGCGTTAAAACGCAGATTAAAGCTCAAAACGTGCTGTTTTGCTAAAAATAAAGGCCGCCACTTTAACGCGCCGTCAAAATGCCGCAATGCCCACCGCCGCCAGCGTTAAAACGCAGATTAAAGCTCCGGCAAACGTGCTGTTTTGCTAAAATAATCATTTTCAAGCATTTATATCGTTGAAATTGCCCAAATAGACGTAATATTAATAAAACGAATAATAAAAATTTTGCCGTTTTATGCTGTTTTACGCGTTAAAATGCAGATTAAAGCTCAAAACGTGCTGTTTTGCTAAAATGCTACTGTCAAGCATTTTAGACCGTTGAAATCGTTCAAACAGAAACAATATTAATAAAAAAACGAATAATAAAAATTCGTTTATGTTTTACGCGTTAAAAACGCAGATTAAAAGCTCAAAAACGTGCTGTTTTGGGCGTAAAAATAAATCATTTTCTGCCATTTTAGACTGCCGGAAACGCCCAACAGACGCACATTAATAAAAACGAATAATAAAAATTTTCGTCGTTTTATGCTGTTTTACGCGTTAAAACGCAGCATTAAAGCTCAAAACGTGCTGTTTTGCTAAAAATAAGCATTTTCAAGCATTTTAGATCGTTGAAATCGTTCAAATAGTAGCTACAAATGTTTACAAAAAAAAAACGAATGTAATAAAAAATCGTCGTTTTTATGCTGTTTTCGGCGCGTTAAACGCAGATTAAAGCCTCAAAAACGTGCTGTTTTGCTAAAATAATCATTTTTCAAGCATTTTAGATCGTTGAAATCGTTCAAATAGACGCAATATTAATAAAAACGAATAATAAAAAATTTCGTCGCGAGTGCTGTTTTACGCGTTAAAAAACGCAGATGTGCGCTCAAACGTGCTGTTTTGCTAAAAATAAGCATTTCAAGCATTTTAGATGGTTGGAAATCGTTCAAACAGACGCGCACATAATAAAACGAATAATAAAAATTTCGTCGTTTCTTTTATGCTGTTTTACGCGCGTTAAATGCAGATTAAAGCTCAAAACGTGCTGTTTTGCAAAATAATCATTTTCAAGCATTTCGGATCGTTGAAATCGTTCAAATAGACGCAATATTAATAAAACGAATAATAAAATTTCGTCGTTTTTATGTTGTTTTACGCGGTTAAAAAACGCAGATTAAAGCTCAAAAACGTGCTGTTTTGCTGAAATACATTTTCAAGCATTTGTGATCAAGTTGAAACGTTCAAATAGAAGCTAAATATTAATAAAAAACGAATAATAAAAATTCGCCGTTTTATGCTGTTTTACGCGTTGTGTGCAGATTAAAGCTCAAACGTGCTGTTTTGCTAAAATAATCATTTTCGCTATTTTAGATCGTTGGAATCGTTCAAATAGACGCAATATTAATAAAACGAATAATAAAATTTCGTCGTTTTATGCTGTTTTGCGCGTTAAAACGCAGATTAAAAGCTCAAAACGTGCCGTTTTGCTAAAATAACTACTTTCAAGCATTTTAGATCGTTGAAATCGTTCAAATAGACGCGCAATATTAATGTGCGTTCAAATACAAAAATTCGTCGTTTTATGTTGTTTCGGCGCGTTAAAAACGCAGATTAAAAGCTCAAAACGCGCTGTTTTGCTAAAATAAGCATTTTCAAGCATTTTAGATCGTTGAACGTTCAAATAGAAGCAATATTAATAAAAACGAATAATAAAAAATTCGTCGTTTTTATGTTGTTTTACGCGTTAAAACCGCAGATTAAAAGCTCAAAACGTGCTATTTTGCTAAATTAACTTCATTTTCAAGCATTTTAGGATCGTTGAAATCGTTCAACAGACGCAACACAACAAAAACGAATAATAAAAATTTCGTCGTTTTTATGCTGTTTTACGCGTTAAACGTGACAAAAGCTCAAAACATGCCGTTTCCTTTGCTAAAAATAAGCATTTTCAAGCATTTTAGATCGTTGAAATCAATGTTCAAATAGAAGCAATATTAATAAAAACAAATAATGTACCCGTCGTTTTTATGTTGTTTTACGCGTTAAAACGCAGATTAAAAGCTCAAAACGTGCTGTTTTCCTTAAATACCATTTTCGCCACTTTATATCATTGAAATCGTTCAATAGACGTAATATTAATAAAACGAATAATGCGCACTTTGTCGTTTTATGCTGTTTTTACGTTAAATGCAGATTAAAGCTCAAACGTGCTGTTTTGCTAAAATAAGCATTGTCAAGCATTTTAGATCGTTGAAATCGTTCAAATAGAAACAATATTAATAAAAACGAATAATAAAAAATTCGTCGTTTTATGTTGTTTTACGCTTTAAAACGCAGATTTAAAGCTCAAAACGTGTTGTTTTGCTAAAATAATCATTTTCAAGCATTTTAGATCGTTGAAATCTGTTCAAATAGACGCAATATTAATAAAACGAATAATAAAATTTCGTCGCTTTTATGCTGTTTTACGCGTTAAAACGCAGATTAAAGCTCAAAACGTTGTTTTCTAAAATAAGCATTTTCACATTTGTAGATCGTTAAATCGTTCAAATAGAAGAATATTTAATAAAAAACGAATAATAAAAAATTCGTCGTTTTTATAAGCTGTTTTACGCGCAAAACGCAGATTAAAGCTCAAAACGTGCTGTTTTGCTAAAATAATCATTTTCAAGCATTTTAGATCGTTGAAATCGTTCAAATAGACGCAATATTAATAAAAACGAATAATAAAAATTTCGTCGTTTTATAAGCTGTTTTACGCGTTAAAACGCAGATTAAAGCTCAAACGCTGTTTTGCTAAAATAAGCATTTTCAAGCATTTTAGATGGTTGAAATCGTTCAACAGACGCAATATTAATAAAAAAACGAATAATAAAAATTTCGTCGTTTTTATGCTGTTTTACGCGTTAAAATGCAGATTAAAGCCTCAAAACGTGCTGTTTTGCAAAAATAATCATTTTCAAGCATTTTGGATCGTTGAAATCGTTCACAACAGACGCGCAATATTAATAAAAAAACGAATAATAAAAAATTTCGTCGTTTTATGTTTTACGCGTTAAAAACGCAGATTAAAGCTCGCCAAACGTGCTGTTTTGCTGAAATAAGCATTTTCAAGCATTTTAGACGCCGCTGGAAATCGTTCAACAGGTGCGCTACTACAATAAAAACGAATAATAAAAAAATTCGTCGTTTTTATGCCGTTTTACGCAAGCTAAAAACGCAGATTAAAGCTCAAAACGTGCTGTTTTGCTAAAATAATCATTTTCAAGCATTTTAGATCGCTGAAATCGTTCAAATAGACGCAATATTAATAAAAACGAATAATAAAAAATTTCTGTCGTTTTATGTTGTTTTACGCGTTAAAACGCAGATTAAAAGCTCAAAACGTGCTGTTTTGCTAAAATAATCATTTTCAAGCATTTTAGATCGCGTTGAAATCGTTCAAATAGACGCAATATTAATAAAAAAACGAATAATAAAAATTTCGTCGTTTTATGTTGCTTCTACGCAAGCAAAACGCAGATTAAAAGCTCAAAACGCGCTGTTTTGCTAAAATAAGCATTTTCAAGCATTTATCGTTGAAATCGTTCAAATAGAAGCAATATTAATAAAAACGAATAATAAAAAATTCGTCGTTTTATGCTGTTTTACGCGTTAAAACGCAGATTAAAGCTCAAAACGTGCTATTTTGCTAAATTCAATCATTTTCAAGCATTTTAGATCGTTGAAACCGTTCAAATAGACGCAATATTAATAAAAACGAATAATAAAAATTTCGTCGTTTTTATGCCGTTTTACGCGTTAAACGCAGATTTAAAGCCCAAAACGTGCTGTTTTGCTAAAAAATAAGCATTTTCAAGACATTTTAGATCGTTGAAATCGTTCAACAGAAGCTAAATATTAATAAAAAACGAATAACAAAAAATTCGTCGTTTTATGCTGTTTTACGCGTTAAAACGCAGATTAAAGCTCAAAACGTGCTGTTTTGCTAAAATAATCATTTTCAAGCATTTTAAATCGTTGAAATCGTTCAAATAGACGCACATAAGAAAAAACGAATAATAAAAATTTCGTCGGTTTTGCCGTTTTACGCGTTAATACGCAGATTAAAAGCTCAAAACGTGCTGTTTCTATAAAAATAATCATTTTCAAGATTTTAGATCGTTGAAATCGTTCAAATAGAAGCAATATTAATAAAAACAACAATAAAAATCAATGTTTTATGCTGTTTTACGCGCGTTAAACGCAGATTAAAAGCTCAAAACGTAGCTGTTTTGCTAAAATAAGCATTTTCCAGCATTTTAGATCTTTTGAAATCGTTCGTAAATAGAAGCAATATTAATAAAAAAACGAATAATAAAAGATTCGTCGTTTTTATGCTGTTTTACGCGTTAAAACGCAGATTAAAGCTCAAAAACGTGCCGTTTTGCTAAAATAATCATTTTCAAGCATTTTAGATCGTTGAAATCGTTCAAATAGACGCAATATTAATAAAACGAAACATAAAAAATTTTGTCGTTTTATGCTGTTTTACGCGTTAAACGCAGAGCCAAAGCCTCAAAACGTGCTGTTTTGCTAAAAATAATCATTTTCAAGCACTTTAGATCGTTGAAATCGTTCAAATAGACGCATTATTAATAAAACGAATAATAAAAAATT
The DNA here is from genome assembly GCF_025399875.1 of Dalotia coriaria. Classification (NCBI taxonomy): domain Eukaryota; kingdom Metazoa; phylum Arthropoda; class Insecta; order Coleoptera; family Staphylinidae; genus Dalotia; species Dalotia coriaria. The sequence continues at coordinate 35,144 of NW_027045810.1, forward strand.
TCGTCGTTTTTATGCTGTTTTACGCGTTAAAACGCAGATTAAAGCTCAAAAACGTGCTGTTTTGCTAAAATAAGCATTTTCAAGCATTTTAGATCGTTGAAATCGTTCAAATAAAGGACGCACATAATAAATAACGAATAATAAAAAATTTCTGCCGTTTTATGCTGTTTTACGCGTTAAAAACGCAGATTAAAAGCTCAAAAACGTGCTGTTTGCTAAAATAATCATTTTCAAGCATCTCTTAGATCGTTGAAATCGTTCAAATAGACGCATACACAAAAACGAATAATAAAATTTCGTCGTTTTTATGCTGTTTTACGCGTTAAAAACGCAGCAGATTAAAGCTCAAAACGCTGTTTTGCTTTTAAAATAAGTATTTTCAAGCATTTTAGATCGTTAAAATCAATGTTCAAATAGATTTAATATTAATAATAAAAACGAATAATGTATCTGTCGTTTTATGCGTTGTTTTACGCGTTAAAAACACAGATTAAAAGCTCAAAACGTAGCTGTTTTGCTGCTAAAATAATCATTTTCAAGCATTTTAGATCGTTGAAATCGTTCAAATAGATCGCAATATTAATAAAAACGAATGATGTACCTTCGTCGTTTTTGCGTTGTTTTACGTTAAAAACGCGTAGATTAAAAGCTCAAAACGTGCTGTTTTGTTAAAATAAGCATTTTTCAAGCATTTTAGATCGTTGAAATCGTTCAAATAGAGTAAGTAATATTAATAAAAACGAATAATAAAAAATTCGTCGTTTTATAAGCTGTTTTACGCGTTAAAACGCAGATTGGGGTGCTCAAAACGTGCTGTTTTGTTAAAATAATCATTTTCAAGCGTTTTATATCGTTGAAATCGTTCAAATAGACGCAATATTAATAAAAACGAATAATAAAAATTTCAGTCGTTTTATGCTGTTTACGCGTTAAAACGCAGATTAAAGCTCAAAATGTGCTGTTTTGCTAAAATAATCATTTTCAAGCATTTTAAATCGTTGAAATCGTTCAAATAGACGCAATATTAAGAAAACGAATAATAAAAATTTCTACCGGTTTTACGTTGCTCTACGCGTTAAAACGCAGATTAAAGCTCAAAAACGTGCTGTTTTGCTAAAATAATTTCATTTTCAAGCATTTTAGACGTTGAAATCGTTCAAATAGAAGCAATATTAATAAAAACGAATACCAAAAAATTTCGTCGTTTCGTTTTTATGCTTTTAGCGTTAAAACGCAGATTAAAACTCAAAACGTGCTGTTTTGCTAAAATAATCATTTTCAAGCATTTTAAATCGTTGAAATCGTTAAATAGACGCAATATTAAGAAAACGAATAATAAAAATTTCGTCGGTTTTAGCGTTTACGCGTTAAAACGCAGATTAAAAGCTCAAAACGTGCTGTTTTGCTAAAATAATCATTTTCAAGCATTTTAGATCGTTGAAATCGTTCAAATAGAAGCAATATTAATAAAAACGAATAATAAAAATTTCGTCGTTTTTATGCTGTTTTACGCGTTTTAAACGCAGATTAAAGCTCAAAACGTGCTGTTTTGCTAAAATAAGCATTTTCCAGCATTTTAGATCTTTGAAATCGTTCAAATAGAAGCAATATTAATAAAAAACGAATAATAAAAGATTCGTCGTTTTATGCTGTTTTCGCGTTAAAACGCAGATTAAAGCTCAAAACTGCTGTTTTGCTAAAATAATCATTTTCAAGCATTTTAGATCTTGAAATCGTTCAAATAGACGCAATATTAATAAAAAACGAAACATATAAATTTTGTCGTTTTTATGCTTGTTTACGCGTTAAAACGCAGATTAAAACTCAAAACTTGCTGTTTTGCTTAAAATAAAACATTTTCAAGCATTTTAGATCATTGAAATCGTTCAAATAGAAGCATATTAATAAAAACGAATAATAAAATTGTCGTTTTATGCTGTTTTACGCGTTAAAACGCAGATTAAAGTTCAAAACGTGCTGTTTTGCTTAAAATAAGCATTTTCAAGCATTTTAGATCGTTGAAATCGTTCAAATGAAGCAATATTAAAAAAACGAATAATAAAAAATCGTCGTTTTATGCTGTTTTACGCGTTAAAACGCAGATTAAACTCAAAACGTGCTGTTTTGCTAAAAATAATCATTTTCAAGCATTTTAGATCGTTGAAATCGTTCAAATAGACGCAATATTAATAAAACGAATAATAAAAAATTTGTCATTTTTATGCTGTTTTACGCGTTAAAACGCAGATTAAAGCTCAAAAAAAGTGCTGTTTTGCTAAAATAAGCATTTTCAAGCATTTTTGATCGTTGAAATCGTTCAAATAAAGCAATATTAATAAAACGAATAATAAAAATTCGTCGTTTTTATGCTGTTTTACGCGTTAAAACGCAGATTAAAACTCAAAACGTCTGTTTTTGCTAAAATAATCATTTTCAAGCATTTTAGATCGTTGAAATCGTTTCAAAAAACGCAATATTAATAAATAACGAATAATAAATTTCGTCGTTTTATGCTGTTTTACGCGTAAAACGCAGATTAAAACTCAAAACGTGCTGTTTTGCTAAAAAATCATTTTCAAGCACTTTAGATCGTTGAAATCGTTCAAATAGACCCCAATATTAATAAAAACGAATAAAAAATTTCGTCGTTTTTATGCTGTTTTAGCGTTAAAACGCAGATTAAAAGCTCAAAACGTGCTGTTTTGCTAAAATAAGCATTTTCAAGCATTTTAGATCGTTAAAATCGTTCAAATAGACGCAATATTAATAAAAACAATAATAAAAATTTCGTCGTTTTATGCTGTTTTACGCGTTAAAACGCAGATTAAAGCTCAAAACGTGCTGTTTTGCTAAAATAATCATTTTCAAGCATTTTAGATCGTTGAAATCGTTCAAATAGTCGCAATATTAATAAAAACGAATAATAAAAATTTCGTCGTTTTATGCTGTTTTACGCGTTAAAACGCAGATTAAAGCTCAAACGTGCTGTTTGCTAAAATAATCATTTTCAAGCATTTTGATCGTTGAAATCGTTCAAATAGACGCAATATTAATAAAAACGAATAATAAAAATTTCGTCGTTTTTATGCTGTTTTACGCGTTAAAACGCAGATTAAAGCTCAAAACGTGCTGTTTTGCTAAAATAACATTTTCAAGCATTTTAGATCGTTGAAACCCTTCAAATAGGCAATATTAATAAAAACAAAAAATAAAAATTGTCGTTTTATGCTGTTTTACGCGTTAAAACGCAGATTAAAGCTCAAAACGTGCTGTTTTGCTAAAATAATCATTTTCAAGCATTTTAGATCGTTGAAATAAAAAAAGAATAATAAAAATTTCGTCGTTTTTTTTGCTGTTTTCGCGTTAAAACGCAGAAAACTCAAAACGTGCTGTTTTCAAAATAAGATTTTCAAGCATTTTATACGTTGAAATCGTTCAAATAGAAGAATATTAATAAAAAAAGAATAATAAAAAATTTTGTCGTTTTTTTTGCTGTTTTACGCGTTAAAAAGCAGTTAAACTCAAAAAGGCTGTTTTGCTAAAATAAGCATTTTCAGCATTTTAGATCTTTGAAATCGTTCAAATAGAAGCAAAATTTAAAAAAAACGAATAATAAAAAATTTGTCGTTTTTTTGCTGTTTTACGCGTTAAAAAGCAGATTAAACTCAAAAAGTGCTGTTTTTCTGAAATAATCATTTTCGCATTTTTTGATCGTTGAAATCGTTCAAATAGACGCATATTTAAAAAAACGAAACATAAAAATTTTTGTCGTTTTTATGCTGTTTACGCGTTAAAACGCAGATTAAAGCTCAAAAAAGGGTGTTTTGCAAAATAAGCATTTTCAAGCATTTTAGATCGTTGATATCGTTCAAATAGAAGCAATATTAATAAAAAAGAATAATAAAAATTTCGTCGTTTTTTATGCTGTTTACGCGTTAAAACGCAGATTAAAACTCAAACGTGCTGTTTTGCTAAAATAAGCATTTTCAAGCATTTTTAGATCGTTGAAATCGTTCAAATAGAAGCAATATTAATAAAAACGAATAATAAAAATTCGTCGTTTTATGCTGTTAAAACCCGTTAAACGCCACGTTAAAACCCAAAACGTGCTGTTTTGCTAAAATAATCATTTTCAAGCGTTTTAGATCGTTGAAATCGTTCAAATAGAAGCAATATTAATAAAACGGAGTAATAAAAATTTCGTCGTTTTATGCTGTTTTACGCGTTAAAACGCAGATTAAAGCTCAAAACGTGCTGTTTTGCTAAAATAATCATTTTCAAAGCACTTTAGATCGTTGAAATCGTTCAAATAGACGCAATATTAATAAAAAACGAATAATAAAAATTTGTGAATTTTGTATGCTGTTTTACGCGTTAAAACGCAGATTAAAGCTCAAAACGTGCTGTTTTGCTAAAATAAGCATTTTCAAGCATTTTTAGATCGTTGAAATCGTTCAAATAGAAGCAATATTAATAAAAACGAATAATAAAAATTCGTCGTTTTTATGCTGTTTTACGCGTTAAAACGCAGATTAAAACTCAAAACGTGCTGTTTTGCTAAAATAATCTTTCAAGCATTTTTAGATCGTTGAAATCGTTCAAATAGAAGCAATATTAATAAAAAACGAATAATAAAATTTCGTCGTTTTATGCTGTTTTACGCGTTAAAACGCAGATTAAAGCTCAAAACGTGCTGTTTTGCTAAAATAATCATTTTCAAGCATTTTAGATCGTTGAAATCACGTTCAAATAGACGCAATATTAATAAAAACGAATAATAAAAATTTCGTCCTGTTTTTATGCGTTTTACGCGTTAAAACGCAGATTAAAAGTTCAAAACGTGCTGTTTTGCTAAAATAAGCATTTCAAGCATTTTAGATCGTTGAAATCGTTCAAATGAGAGCAATATTAATAAAACGAATAATAAAAATTCGTCGTTTTTTATGCTGTTTTACGCGTTAAAACGCGATTAAACTCAAAACGTGCTGTTTTGTTAAAATAATCATTTTCAAGCGTTTTTAGATCGATGAAATCGTTCAAATAGACACCAATATTAATAAAAACGGAATAATAAAAATTTCGTCGTTTTTATGCTGTTTACGCGTTAAAACGCAGATTAAAGCTCAAAACGTGCTGTTTTGCTAAAATAAGCATTTTCAGAAAGCATTTTTAGATCGTGAAATCGTTCAAATGAAGCAATATTAATAAAAACAAATAATACAAAAAATTCGTCGTTTTTATGCTGTTTTACGCGTTAAAACGCAGATTAAGCTCAAAACGTGCTGTTTTGCTAAAATAATTATTTTCAAGCATTTTTAGATCGTTGAAATCGTTCAAATAGACGCAATATTAATAAAAAACGAATAATAAAAATTTCGTCGTTTTATGCTGTTTTACGCGTTAAAACGCGAATTAGCTCAAAACGTGCTGTTTTTTGCTGAAATAAGCATTTTCAAGCATTTATATCGTTGAAATCGTTCAAATAGAACGTATTAATAAAAAGCAGGCAAAAAATTTCGTCGTTTTTTATGCTGTTTTACGCGTTAAAACGCAGATTAAAACTCCAAAACGTGCTGTTTTGCTAAAATAAGCATTTTCAGCATTTTAGATCTTTGAAAATCGTTCAAATAGAAGCAATATTAATAAAAACGAAAAGATAATAAAGATTCGTCGTTTTATGCTGTTTACGCGTTAAAACGCAGATTAAAACTCAAAACGTGCTGTTTGCTGAAATAATCATTTTACTCAAGCATTTAGATCGTTGAAATCGTTCAAATAGACGCAATATTAATAAAAACGAAACATAAAAATTTCGTCGTTTTATGCTGTTTACGCGTTAAAACGCAGATTAAAGCTCAAACGTGCTGTTTTGCTAAAATAAGCATTTTCAAGCATTTTAGATCGTTGATATCGTTCAAATAGAAGCAATATTAATAAAAAAGAATAATAAAAACGAATAATAAAAATTCGTCGTTTTTATGCTGTTTTACGCGTTAAAACGCAGATTAAAAGCTCAAAACGTGCTGTTTTGTTAAAATAATCATTTTCAAGCTTTTAATCGTTGAAATCGTTCAAATAGACGCAATATTAATAAAAACGAATAATAAAAATTTCTCGTTTTATGCTGTTTTACGCGTTAAAACGCAGATTAAAAGCTCAAAACGTGCTGTTTTGCTAAAATAAGCATTTTCAAGCATTTTAGATCGTTGAAATCGTTCAAATAGAAGCAATATTAATAAAAAAAAATAATAAAAATTCGTCGTTTTTATGCTGTTTTACGCGTTAAAACGCAGATTAAAGCTCAAAACGTGCTGTTTTGCTAAAATAATCATTTTCAAGCATTTTAGATCGTTGAAACGTTCAAATAGTCGCAATATTAATAAAAACGAATAATAAAAATTTCGTCGTTTTATGCTGTTTTACGCGTTAAAACGCAGATTAAAGCTCAAAACGAGCTGTTTTGCTAAAAATAAGCATTTTCAAGCATTTTAGATCGTTGAAATCGTTCAAATAGAAGCAATATTAATAAAAACGAATAATAAAAAATCGTCGTTTTTATGCTGTTTTACGCGTTAAAACGCAGATTAAAGGTCAAAACGTGCTGTTTTGCTAAAATAATCATTTTCAGATTTTAGATCGTTGACATCGTTCAAAAGACGAATATTAATAAAAACGAATAATAAAAATTGTCGTTTTTATGCTGTTTACGCGTTAAAACGCAGATTAAAGCTCAAAACGTGCTGTTTTGCTAAAATAACATTTTCAGCATTTTAGATCGTTGAAATCGTTCAAATAGACGCAATATTAATCAAAAAGTAAATAAAAATTCTCGCTTTATGCTTTTTACGCTTTAAAAAGCAGATTAAAAGCTCAAACGTGCTGTTTTGCTAAAATAATCATTTTCAAGCATTTTAGATCGTTGAAATCGTTCAAATAGACGCAATATTAATGAAAACGAATAATAAAATTTCGCTTTATATGCTGTTTTCGCGTTAAAAACGCAGATTAAATGCTAAACGTGCTGTTTTGTAAAATAGCATTTTCAAGCATTTTAGATCGTTGAAATCGTTCAAATAGCAGCAATATTAATAAAACGAATAATAAAAACTTTCGTCGCTTTTATGCTTTTTACGCGTTAAAACGCAGATTAAAGCTCAAAAAGTGCTGTTTTAGTAAAATAACCAATTTCAAGCATTTTAGATCGTTGAATCGTTCAAATAGAAGCAATATTAATAAAAAACGAATAATAAAAAATTCGTTTTATGCTTTTTACGCGTAAACGCAGATTAAAAGCTCAAAAAGTGCTGTTTTGCTAAAATAATCATTTTCAAGCATTTTAGATCGTTGAAATCGTTCAAATAGACGCAATATTAATAAAAACGAATAATAAAAATTTCGTCGTTTTTATGCTGTTTTACGCGTTAAAAGCAGATTAAAGCTCAAAACGTGCTGTTTTGCTAAAATAATCATTTTCAAGCATTTTAGATCGTTGAAATCGTTCAAATAGACGCAATATTAATAAAAAACAATAATAAAAAATTTCGTCGTTTTTGCTGTTTTACGCGTTAAAACGCAGATTAAAGCTCAAAACGTGCTGTTTTGCTAAAATAAGCATATTTCAAGCATTTTAGATCGTTGAAATCGTTCAAATAGAGGCAATATTAAAAAACGAATAATAAAAATATTCGTCGTTTTATGCTGTTTTACGCGTTAAAACGCAGATTAAAAGCTCAAAACGTGCTGTTTTGCTAAAATAATCATTTTCAAGCATTTTTAGATCGTTGAAATCGTTCAAATAGACGCAATATTAATAAAAACGAATAATAAAAATTTCGTCGTTTTTATGCTGTTTTACGCGTTAAAACGCAGATTAAAACTCAAAACGTGCTGTTTTGCTAAAATAAGCATTTTCAAGCATTTTAATCGTTGAAATCGTTCAAATAGACGCAATATTAATAAAACGAATAATAAAAATTCGTCGTTTTATGCTGTTTTACGCGTTAAAACGCAGATTAAAACTCAAAACGTGCTGTTTTGCTAAAATAATCATTTTCAAGCATTTTAGATCGTTGAAATCGTTCAAATAGACGCAATATTAATAAAAACGAATAATAAAAATTCGTCGTTTTATGCTGTTTTACGCGTTAAAACGCAGATTAAAGCTCAAAACGTGCTGTTTTGCTAAAATAAGCATTTTCAAGCATTTTAGATCGTTGAAATCGTTCAAATAGAACCCAAAATTAATAAAAAAAGAATAATAAAAAAAATTTGTCGTTTTTGCTTTTTGCGGTTAAAAAGCAGATTAAAACTCAAAACGTGCTGTTTTTCTAAATAATCATTTTCAACATTTTTGATCGTTGAAATGTTCAAAAAAAACCCCAATATTAATAAAAAAAGAAAAAAAAAAATTTCGTCGTTTTTTCTGTTTTACGCGTTAAAACGCAGATTAAAGCTCAAAACGTGCTGTTTTGCTAAAATAAGCATTTTCAAAAAAAATTTTTGATCTTGGAAAACTTCAAATAGAAAATAATTAAAAAAAATAATAAAAAAATTTGTGGTTTTTTTTGCTGCTTTTCGCGTTAAAAAGCAATTAAAACTCAAAACGTGCTGTTTTCTAAAAAATCATTTTTCCCAAACATTTTAGATCGTTAAAAACGTTTTAAATTTGGCGCAATATTAATAAAAAAGAAAAATAAAAAAATTTTGTCGTTTTTTTTTCTGTTTTACGCGTTAAAACCAAAATTAAAACCAAAAAGTGCTGTTTTGCAAAATAAAATTTTTTAAGCATTTTTGATCGTTGGGGAAAACGTTCAAATAGAAGAAAAATTAAAAAAACGGAAAAATAAAAATTTGTCGTTTTATGCTGTTTTACGCGGGGGAAAAGCAGATTAAAATTTTAAAACGTTGTTTTTCTAAAAAAAAACCCTTTTCAAGCATTTTAGATCGTTAAAAACGTTCAAATGGGAAAAATTTAAAAACGAATAATAAAAAAATTTTGTCGTTTTTTTGCTGTTTACGCGTTAAAACGCAGATTAAAACTCAAAACGTGCTTTTTCAAAATAAAAATTTCCCAAGGGATTTTGATCGGTCGTTCAAAAAAGGCGCAATATTAATAAAAAAAATAATAAAAAAAAAGTCGTTTTATGCTTTTTACGCGTTAAAACGCAGATTAAAATTTTTAAAAGTGCTGTTTTTTCTAAAATAACATTTTCAAACATTTTAGATCCCTTTAAATCGGTTAAATAAGAAAAATTTTAAAAAAAACGAATAATAAAAATTTTTTTTGTTTTTATGCTGTTTTCCGTTAAAAAGCGATTAAACTCAAAGTGCTTTTCTAAATAAACATTTTCAAGCATTTTAATCTTGAAATCGTTCAAATAGAAGAAAAATTAATAAAAACGGGTTAAAAATTTTTTGAAAAGCTGTTTTTCGCGTTTTAAAAAGCAGATTAAAACTCAAAACGTCTGTTTTTCTAAAAAATCATTTTCAAGCATTTTAGATGGGTTTAAATCCCTTCAAAAAAAGACCAAAAATTTAAAAAAGAATAAATAAAAATTTTGTCGTTTTATGCTGTTTACCCTTAAAAAGCAGATTAAAGCTCAAAAGTTCTGTTTTATAAAAAAACATTTTCAAGCATTTTAGATCGTTGGGGAAAACGTTCAAATAGGAAAAATTAATAAAAAACGAATAATAAAAAATTCCCTCGTTTTTTTGCTGTTTTACGCGTTAAAACCGTTAAAAAAATAAAACGTGCTGTTTTTTCCAAAAAATTTTCAAGCCAAAATCGTTGGGGAAAACGTTTTAAATAAAGCAATAAAATTTAAAAAAAAACGAATAATAAAATTTTGTCGTTTTATGCTGTTTACGCGTTAAAACGCAGTTAAAAATCAAAACGTTCTGTTTTTTCTGAAAAAATATTTTCAAAAACATTTTAGATCGTTGGGAAAACGTTCAAATAGACGCAATATTAATAAAAAAAGGGAAAAATAAAAAAATTTCCTCGTTTTTTTGCTGTTTTACGCGTTAAAAAGCAGTTAAAACTCAAAAAGTGGGTGTTTTTTAAAATAAACATTTTCAAGCATTTTTTGATCGTTGAAATCGTTCAAATAGAAGCAAAAAATTAATAAAAAAGGGAAAAATAAAAAATTCCCTCGTTTTTTTTGCTTTTTTACCCTTAAAACGCAGATTAAAACTCAAAACGTGCTGTTTTTTTCTAAAATTTAAAATTTTCAAACATTTTGGGGTCGTTGAAATGTTCAAATGACCGAATATTAATAAAAAAGAATAATAAAAATTTCGTCGTTTTTTTGCTGTTTTCGCGTTAAGAAACGCAGTTAAAACTCAAAACGTGCTGTTTTGCTAAAATAAACATTTTTTAAGCATTTTTTTGATCGTTTTAAATCGTTCGGAAAAAAGGGGAATATTAATAAAAAAGGGAAAAAAAAATTTGTCGTTTTATGCTGTTTTCTTAAAACGCCGTTAAACTTTAAAACGTGCTGTTTTGCTTTTAAAAAAATCATTTTTAACATTTTGAAACGTTGAAATGGGTTTAAATTTGACGCAAAATAAAACGAAAAATAAAAATTTCGTCGTTTTTTCTGTTTTCGCGTTAAAACGCAGATTAAAGCTCAAAACGTGCTGTTTTTTTTCTAAAATAAGCATTTTCAAGCATTTTTTGATCGTTGAAATCGTTCAAAAAAGAAGAAAAATTTAAAAACAATAATAAAAATTCGTCGTTTTTTTGCTGTTTTTTCGTTAAAAAGCAGATTAAAAAACGTGCTGTTTTTTTTTTTTTTTTTTCTAAAATAATCATTTCAAAACATTTTAGATCGTTAAAAACGTTTTAAATTTGGCGCAATATTAAAAAAACGAAAATAAAAAATTTTTGTCGTTTTTTTTCTTTTTTTACGCGTTAAAAAAGCAGTTAAAAACTCAAAACGTGCTGTTTTGTAAAAAAAAAAATTTTCAAGCATTTTAGATCGTTAAAAACGTTCAAATAGGAAAAATTTAAAAAAGAATAATAAAAATTCGTCGTTTTATGCTGTTTTTTCCCCTTTAAAAAGCAGATTAAAACTCAAACGTGCTGTTTTTGCCTAAAAAAATATTTTTTAAAACATTTTTTGATCGTTAAAAACGTTCCCAAAAAGGCGCAATATTAATAAAAAACGAATAATAAAATTTTGTCCCTTTTTTCGGGTTTTGGGGTTAAAAAGCAGATTAAACTCAAAAGGCGTTTTTCCCAAAAAAACATTTTCAAGCATTTTTTGATCGTTAAAAACGTTCAAATAGGGAAAATTTAAAAAAAAGAATAAATAAAAATTCGTCTTTTTTTTGCTGTTTTGCGTTAAAAAAAGCAGATTAAAACTCAAAAAAATAGCACTTTTTAAAAAAAATCATTTTCAAGCATTTTAGATCGTTGAAATCGTTCAAAAAAGACGCAATATTAATAAAAAAGAATAAAAAAAATTTCCTTTTGTTTTTACGTAAAAAAAAATTTAAAAAAACGTTTTTTGTTAAAAAGATTAATTTTTAAAAGGTTCCAAAACCAAATTTTAAAAAAAAATTTAAAAACGTTTTTATGCGTTTATTTAAAACGAAAATAAAATTCTTAAAAGTTTTTTATGTGTAAAAAATTAGCTTAAACGTAATCAAAAAAATTTTAAAAAAAATTTTAAAAATTTTTAAATTTTGTTTATTTTAAAAAAAAATAAAGTAAAGGTTTTTAAATAATCATTTTAACATTTTTAACGAAATTCAAAATCATTTAATAAAACGAAAATCCCCTTTTAATTTAGGGTTTAAAAAAAAATTAAATAAATTGTTTTTGCTAAAATAACATTTTAAAAAATGGTTTTAAACGTTTTAAAAAAAATATTAATAAAGAAATAAAATGGGTTTATGTTTAAAAATTTAAAACCGAAATTTAAATCCGTTTTTTTTTAAATAACTTTCAAATTTTAACTTAAATCGTTTAAAGCAATATATTTTAAAAATAAAAATCCCTTTTAATGTTTTCCCTTAAAAGATTAACTAAAACGTTTTTTTAAATTTAAGATTAAATTTGGCTTTTTAAAAAAACTATTTAAAAATAATGAATAATAAAATATTGTCTTTTATTTAATTTAAAAAAAATAAAGTGCTTTTTGCTAAAATAATTTTAACATTTTAGATCGTTGAAATCTTAAAACATTAAAAAACGAAAATAAAATTTGCTTTTTTTTTTCCCTTTAAAAAAAAAAGGGTTAAAACTAAAAGCGTTTTGGTTAAAATAATATTTTTTTGATTTGAAATCGTTCAAAAAATATTAATGAAGAATAATAAAAATTTTGTTTTTTTTTTGCGTTAAAACAGATTAAAGCTCAAACGTGCTGTTTTAAAATAAATTTTGCATTTTGATTTAAATTTCAAATACGCAAATTAAAAAACAAAAAAAATTTTTTTATTTTTTCGTTAAACGCATTAAAGCTAAACCGGGTTTGTTAAAATAAATTTCAAGTTTTAATCTAATTCAAATAGAGGAAAAATTAAAAAAGAAATAAATTTGGTTTTATTTTTTCGCGTTAAAAGGTTCCTAAAACGTTTTTAATAAAAATTTTTTTAAATTTGTTTTGTTAAACGTTAAAAAAAAAAATAAAATTTTTTTACTTTTAATTAAAAAAATTAAAACTAAAAATTTTTGCTAAAATAATTTTAAATTTCATTAAACGTTCAAATAAAAATTTAAAAAAAAGAATAATAAAAATTCGTATTATAACTTTTAACGTTAAAACAGATTAAACGCTTTCAATGCTGTTTTGCTAAAAAAGATTCAACAGTTAGATCGTTAAATCGTTCAAATAATTTAATTTAAAAATCGAATAATAAAAAATTAGTCGTTTTATGGTTTACTAAAACGAAGATTAAAATTTCAGACGTGCTGTTTTGTTAAAATAATCATTCAAATGTCGTCTGCTGAAATAGTCAAATAGAAGCAATATTAATAAAACGATTAAAAATTTCGCGTTTTATTGTTACGCGTTAAAACGCAGATTAACTCAAAATGCTGTTTTGCTAAAATAAGCATTTTCAAGCATTTTAATCGTTGAAATCCCTTCAAAAAAGACGCTATATTAATAAAAACGAATAATAAAAAAATTTTGTCGTTTTTATGCTGTTTTACGCGTTAAAAAGCAGATTAAAGCTCAAAACGTGCTGTTTTGCTAAAATAAACATTTTCAAACATTTTAGATCGTTTAAATCGTTCAAATAGAAGCAATATTAATAAAAACGAATAATAAAAATTTCGTCGTTTTTATGCTGTTTTACGCGTTAAAACGCAGATTAAAGCTCAAAACGTGCTGTTTTTTCTAAAATAAGCATTTTCAAGCATTTTAGATCGTTGAAATCGTTCAAATAAAAGCAAAAATTAAAAAAAATGAATAATAAAATATTCGTCGTTTTTTTGCTGTTATACGCGTTAAAACGCAGATTAAAGCTCAAAACGTGCTGTTTTGCTAAAATAATCATTTTCAAGCATTTTGATCGTTGAAATCGTTCAAATAGACGCAATATTAATAAAAACGAATAATAAAAAAATCGTCGTTTTTATGCTGTTTGCGTTAAAACGCAGATTAAAGCTCAAAACGTGCTGTTTTGCTAAAATAATCATTTTCAAGCATTTTAGATCGTTGAAATCGTTCAAATAGACGCAATATTAATAAAAACGAATAATAAAAATTTCGTCGTTTTTATGTTTTTTTACGCGTTAAAACGCAGATTAAAGCTCAAAACGTGCTGTTTTGCTAAAATAATCATTTTCAAGCATTTTAGATCGTTGAAATCGTTCAAATAGACGCAATATTAATAAAAACAAATAATAAAAATTTCGTCGTTTTATGCTGTTTTACGCGTTAAAACGCAGATTAAGCCCCAAAACGTGCTGTTTTGCTAAAATAAGCATTTTCAAGCATTTAGATCGTTGGAAATCGTTCAAATAGAGGCAATATTAATAAAAAAAGAATAATAAAAATTCTGTTTTTATGCTGTTTTACGCGTTAAAAAAGCAGATTAAAAACCCCAAAACGTGCTGTTTTGCTAAAATAATCATTTTCAAGCATTTTAGATCGTTGAAATCGTTCAAATAGACGCAATATTAATAAAAACGAATAATAAAATTTCGTCGTTTTATGCTGTTTACGCATTAAAACGCAGATTAAAACTCAAAACGTGCTGTTTTGCTAAAATAAGCATTTTCAAGCAGTTTAGATCGTTGAATCGTTCAAATAGACGCAATATTAATAGAAACGAATAATAAAAATTCGTCGTTTTATGTTGTTTACCGTTAAACGCAGATTAAAAACTCAAAACGTGCTTTTTTTTGCTAAAATAATAATTTTCAAGCATTTTAGATCGTTTGAAATCGTTTCAAAAATAGGGACGC
>NW_027045811.1:0-49553 GCF_025399875.1 Dalotia coriaria
CGTTTTTTTAAAAAGCGATTAAACTCAAAACGTGTTTTGCAAAATAAACATTTTCAAGCATTTTAGATCTTGAAATCGTTCAAATAGAAACAAATTTAAAAAAACGAATAATAAAAAAATTTGTCGTTTTATGCTGTTTACGCGTTACAACGCGATTAAAACTCAAAAAGTCTGTTTTTCTGAAATAAGCATTTTCAAAATTTTAGATCGTTGGGGAAAACGTTCAAATGAACAATATTTAAAAAAAACAATAATAAAAATTCGTCGTTTTATCTGTTTTACGCGTTAAAACGCGAAAAAGCGCAAAACGTGCTGTTTTTTAAAAAAATCATTTTCAAGCATTTTAGATCGTTGAAATCTTCAAAAGGGCGCAATGTTAAAAAAACGAATAAAAAAATTTCGTGTTTTTATCTGTTTTACGCGTTAAAACGCAGATTAAAACTCAAAACGTGCTGTTTTGCTAAAATAAGCATTTTCAAGCATTTTAGATCGTTGAAATCGTTCAAATAGAAGCAATATTAATAAAAAAGAATAATAAATAATTCGTCGTTTTATGCTGTTTTACGCGTTAAAACGCAGATTAAACTCAAAACGTGCTTTTGCTAAAATAAGCATTTTCAAGCATTTTAGATCGTTGAAATCGTTCAAATAGAAGCAATATTAATAAAAACGAATAATAAAAATTCGTCGTTTTTATGCTGTTTTACGCGTTAAACGCAGATTAAAGCGCAAAACGTGCTGTTTGCTAAAATAAATTTTTAAGCATTTTTAGATCGTTGAAATCGTTCAAATAGACGCAATATTAATAAAAGACGAATAATAAAAATTTCGTGTTTTTATGCTGTTTTACGCGTTAAAACGCAGATTTTAAGCTCAAAACGTGCCGTTTTGCTAAAATAAGCATTTTCAAGCATTTTTAGATCGTTGAAATCGTTCAAATAGAAGCAATATTAATAAAACGAATAATAAAAATTCGTCGTTTTTATGCGTTTTACGCGTTACAACGCAGATTAAAGCTCAAAACGTGCTGTTTTGCTGAAATAAGCATTTTCAAGCATTTTAGATCGCTGAAATCGTTCAAATAGAAGCAATATTAATAAAAAACGAATAATAATAAATTCGTCGTTTTTATGCTGTTTACGCGTTAAAACGTCAGATTAAAGCGCAAAACGTGCTGTTTTGCTAAAATAATCATTTTCAAGCATTTTAGATCGTTGAAATCGTTCAAATAGACGCAATGTTAATAAAAACGAAACAATAAAAATTTCTGTAGTTTTATGCTGTTTTACGCGTTAAAACGCAGATTAAAAACTCAAAACGTGCTGTTTTGCTAAAATAAGCATTTTCAAGCATTTTTAGATCGTTGAAATCGTTCAAATAGAAGCAATATTAATAAAAACGAATAATAAAAAATTCGTCGTTTTTATGCTGTTTTACGCGTTAAAACGCAGATTAAAGTCAAAACGTGCTGTTTTGCTAAAATAAGCATTTTCAAGCATTTTAGATCGTTGAAATCGTTCAAATAGAAGCAATATTAATAAAAACGAATAATAAAAATTCGTCGTTTTATGCTGTTTTACGCGTTAAAACGCAGATTAAAGCGCAAAACGTGCTGTTTTGCTAAAATAATCATTTTCAAGCATTTTAGATCGTTGAAATCGTTCAAATAGACGCAATATTAATAAAAGACGAATAATAAAAATTTCGTGTTTTTATGTCTGTTTACGCGTTAAAACGCAGATTTATGCTCAAACGTGCCGTTTTGCTAAAATAAGCATTTTCAAGCATTTTAGATCGTTGAAATCGTTCAAATAGAAGCAATATTAATAAAACAATAATAAAAATTCGTCGTTTTATGCTGTTTACGCGTTAAAACGCAGATTAAAAATCTCAAAACGTGCTGTTTTCCGAAAATAATCATTTTCAAGCATTTTAGATCGTTGAAATCGTTCAAATAGACGCAATATTAATAAAAACGAATAATTAAAATTTCGTCGTTTTATAAGCGTTTTACGCTTAAAACGCAGATTAAAGCTCAAAACGTGCTGTTTTGCTAAAATAAGCATTTTCAAGCATTTTAGATTGCTGAAATCGTTCAAAAAAGAAGCAATATTAATAAAAACGAATAATAAAAAATTCGTCGTTTTTATGTGTTTTACGCGTTAAACGCAGATTAAAAGCTCAAAACGTGCTGTTTGCTAAAATAAGCATTTTTTAAGCATTTTAGATTGTTGAAATCGTTCAAATAGACGAATATTAATAAAAACGAATAAAAAATTTCGTCGTTTTATGCTGTTTTACGCGTTAAAACGCAGATTAAATCAAAAAGTGCTGTTTTGCTAAAATAAGCATTTTCAAGCATTTTAGATCGTTGAAATCGTTCAAATAGAAGCAATATTAATAAAAACGAATAAAAAAATTCGTCATTTTATGCTGTTTTACGCGTTAAAACGCAGATTAAAGCTCAAAACTGCTGTTTTGCTAAAATAAAAATTCCAAGCATTTTAGATGTTTTAAATCGTTCAAATAGATGCATATAATAAAAACGAATAATAAAAAAATTCGTCGTTTTTTTGCTGTTTTACGCGTTAAAACGCAGATTAAAAACTCAAAACGTGCTGTTTTGATAAAATAAGTATTTTCAAGCATTTTAGATCGTTGAAATCGTTCAAATAGAAGCAATATTAATAAAAACGAATAATAAAAAATTCGTCGTTTTTTTGCTGTTTTACGAGTTATAACGCAGATTAAAAACTCCAAACGTGCTGTTTTGTAAAATAAGCATTTTCAAACATTTTAGATCGTTGAAATCGTTCAAATAGAAGCAAAAATTTAATAAAAACGAATAATAAAAAATTCGTCGTTTTTAGCTGTTTACGCGTTAAAACGCAGATTAAAGCTAAAACGTGCTGTTTTGCTAAAATAAGCATTTTCAAGCATTTTAGATCGTTAACGTTCAAATAGAGCAAGTTAATAAAAAACGAATAATAAAAATTTCGTCGTTTTATGCTGTTTACGCGTTAAAACGCGATTAAAGCTCAAAAGGGAGTATTTAAAATAAGCATTAACATTTTGTCGTTGAAATCGTTCAAATAGAAGTAATATAAAAAAAGAATAATAAACGTAAAACGCAGATTAAAGCTCAAACGTGCTTTTGCTAAAATAAGATTTTCAAGCATTTTAGATCGTTGAAATCGTTCAAATAGACGCAATATTAATAAAAAACGAATAATAAAAATTCTGTCGTTTTATGCTGTTTCACGCGTTTAAACGCAGATTAAAGCTAGAAACGTGCTGTTTTGCTAAAATAAACATTTTCAAGCATTTTAGATCGTTGAAATCGTTCAAATAGAAGCAAATTAATAAAAACGAATAATAAAAATTTCATCGGTTTATGCTGTTTTACGCGTTAAAACGCAGATTAAAGCTCAAAACGTGCTGTTTTGCTAAAATAATCATTTTCAAGCATTTTAGATCGTTGAAATCGTTCAAATAGACGCAATATATAAAAACGAATAATAAAAATTCTGTCGTTTTATGCTGTTTTACGCGTTAAAACGCAGATTAAAGCTCAAAACGTGCTGTTTTGCTAAAATAAACATTTTCAAGCATTTTAGCTCGTTGAAATCGTTCAATAGAAGCAATATTAATAAAAACGAATAATAAAAAATTCGTCGTTTTATGCTGTTTTAGCGTTAAATCGCAGATTAAAACTCAAAACGTGCTGTTTTGCTAAAATAACATTTTCAAGCATTTTAGATCGTTGAAATCGTTCAAATAGAAGCATATTAATAAAAACGAATAATAAAATTTCGTCGTTTTATGTGTTTTACGCGTTAAAACGCAGATTATAGCTCAAAACGTGCTGTTTTTAAAATAAGCATTTTCAAACATTTTAAATCGTTGAAACGTTCAAATAGACGCAATATTAATAAAACGAATAATAAAAATTGCGTTTTATGTGTTTTACGCTAAAACGCAGATTAAACTCAAACGTTGCTGTTTGCATAAAATAAGCATTTTCAGCATTTTAGATCGTTGAAACGTTCAAATAGAAGAATTTAATAAAAAACGAATAATAAAAATTACGTTTTATGTGTTTTACGCGTTAAAACGCAGATTAAAGCTCAAACGTGCTGTTTGCTAAAATAAGCATTTTCAAGCATTTTAGATCGTTGAAATCGTTCAAATAGACGCAATATTAATAAAAACGAATAATAAAAAATTCGTCGTTTTATGCTGTTTTACGCGTTTAAACGCAGATTTAAAGCTCAAAACGTGCTGTTTGCTAAAAATAAGCATTTTCAAGCATTTTAGATCGTTGAAATCGTTCAAATAGAGTGCATATTAATAAAAAACGAATAATAAAAATTTCGTCGTTTTTATGTTGCGTTTTACGCGTTAAAACGCAGATTAAACCTCAAAACGTGCTGTTTTGCTAAAATAAGCATTTTCAAGCATTTTAGATCGTTGAAATCGTTCAAATAGACGCAATATAATAAAAACGAATAATTAAAATTTCGTCGTTTTTATAGCTGTTTACGCGTTAAAACGCAGATTAAAGTTCAAAACGGCTGTTTGCTAAAATAAACATTTTCAAGCATTTTGCTCGTTGAAATCGTTCAAATAAAGCAATATTAATAAAAACGAATAATAAAAATTCGTCGTTTTATGCTGTTTTACGCGTTAAACGCAGATTAAACCTCAAAACGTGCTGTTTTGCTAAAATAAGCATTTTCAAGCATTTTCGATCGTTGAAATCGTTCAAATAGACGCAATATTAATAAAAACGAATAATAAAAATTTCGTCGTTTTATGCTGTTTTACGCGTTTAAACGCAGATTAAAGCTCAAAACGTGCTGTTTTGCTAAAATAAGCATTTTCAAGCATTTTAGATCGTTGAAATCGTTCAAATAGATGCAATATTAATAAAAACGAATAATAAAAATTTCGTCGTTTTTATGCTGTTTTACGCGTTAAAACGCAATTAAAACTCAAAACGTGCTGTTTTGCTAAAATAAACATTTTCAAGCATTTAGATCGTTAAAATCGTTCAAATAAACAATATTATAAAAAAAGAATAATAAAAATTCGTCGTTTTTATGTTTTACGCGTTAAAACCAGATTAAAACTCAAAACGTGCTGTTTTGCAAAATGCAAAACATTTTTAGATCGTTGAAATCGTTAAAAAAAGAAGCAATATTTAAAAAAAAACGAATAATAAAAATTTTGTCGTTTTTTATGCTGTTTTACGCTTTAAAATGCAGATTAAAAACTCAAAAAAGTGCTCTTTTCTAAAAAAAACATTTTCAAGCATTTTAGATCGTTGAAATCGTTCAAATAGGCAATATTTAAAAAAAAGAATAATAAAAAAATTTGTCATTCTTATGCTGTTTTACGCGTTAAAACGCAGATTAACGCTCAAAAAGTGATGTTTTGCTAAAAAAAAGCATTTTCAAGCATTTAGATCGTTGAAATCGTTCAAATAGACGCAATATTAAAAAAAACGAAAATTAAAATTTCGTCGTTTTTAGCTGTTTTTCGCGTTAAAAAGCGAATAAAACTCAAAAACCCTTTTTTTTCTAAAATAAGCATTTTCAAGCATTTTAGATCGTTAAAATCGTTCAAATAGAACAATATTTAAAAAAAACGAATAATAAAAAATTTTTTTTTTTTATGCTGTTTTTCGCGTTAAAATGCAGATTAAAACTCAAAACTCTCTTTTGCTAAAATAAGCATTTTCAAGCATTTTAGATCGTTGAAATCGTTAAATAGAAGCAATATTAATAAAAACGAATAATAAAAATTCGTCATTCTTATGCTGTTTTTTCGCGTTAAAACGCGATTAACGCTCAAAACGTGATGTTTTTTTCTAAAATAAGCATTTTCAAGCATTTTTTTATCGTTGAAATCCAAATAGACGCAATATTAACAAAACGAATATTAAAAATTTTGTCGTTTTGATGCTGTTTTTTCGCGTTAAAACGCAGAATAAAATAAAACGTGCTGTTTTGCAAAATAAGCATTTTTTAAGCATTTTAGATCTTAAATCGTTCAAATAAAAATATTAATAAAAACGAATAATAAAAATTCTGTTTTTTTGCTGTTTTCGCGTTAAAACCGTTAAACCTCAAAACGTGCTGTTTTGCTAAAATAAGCATTTTCAAACATTTTTTGATCGTTGAAATCGTTCAAATAAAACGCAATATTTAAAAAACAATAATAAAAATTCGTCGTTTTTTTGCTGTTTTACGCGTTAAACGCAGATTAAACTCAAAACGTGCTTTTTGCTAAAAAAAGCATTTTTTAACATTTTAGATCGTTGAAATCTTCAAAAGGAAAAAATATTAATAAAAACGAAAAATAAAAATTCGTCGTTTTTACTTTTTTACGCGTTAAAACCGTTAAAGCTCAAAAAGTGCTGTTTTGGTAAAAAAGGGATTTTCAAGCATTTTTTGATCGTTGAAATCGTTCAAATAGACCTAATATTAATAAAAACGAATAATAAAAATTTCGTCGTTTTTTTTGCTGTTTTACGCTTAAAACGCAGATTAAAATAAAACGTGCTGTTTTTTCTTTTAAAAAAAAAGCTTTTCAAGCATTTTAGATCGTTGAAATCGTTCAAATAGACGCAATATTAAAAAAAACGAATAATAAAAATTTCGTCGTTTTATGCTGTTTTACCCTTAAAACGCAGATTAAACTCAAAAAGTGCTTTTTTTGCTAAAAAAAACATTTTCAAGCATTTTAGATCGTTGAAATCCCCTTCAAATAGACGCAATAAATAAAAAAAATAATAAAAAAATTTCGTCGTTTTTATGCTGTTTTTACGCGTTTAAACGCAGGTTAAAATAGAAACGTGCTGTTTTTTAAAATAAGCATTTTTAAGCATTTTAGATCGTTGAAATCGTTAAAAAGAAACAATATTAATAAAAAAGAATAATAAAAATTTCATCGGGTTTTTGCTGTTTTCGCGTTAAAACGCAGATTAAAACTCAAAACGTGCTGTTTTGCTAAAATAATCATTTTTTAAGCTTTTAGATCGTTGAAATCGTTAAAAAAAACGCAATATTAATAAAAAAAAATAATAAAAAAATTTTCGTTTTTTTTGCTTTTTTTTCGCGTTAAAAAGCAGATTAAAAAATCAAAACTGCTGTTTTGCTAAAATAAGCATTTTCAAGCATTTTAGATCGTTGAAATCGTTCAAACGAACAATATTAATAAAAAAAGAATAATAAAAAAATTTGTCGTTTTATGCTGTTTTACGCGTTTTGCAGATTAAAACTCAAAACGTGCTGTTTTTCTAAAAAAATCATTTTAAGCATTTTAGATCGTTGAAATCGTTCAAATAGAAGCAATATTAATAAAAACGAATAATAAAAATTTTCGTTTTTATGCTGTTTTACGCGTTAAAATGCAGATTAAAGCTCAAAACATGCTCTTTTGCTAAAATAAGCATTTTCAACATTTTAGATCGTTAGAATCGTTCAAATAGAAGCAATATTAATAAAAACGATAATAAAAATTCGTCATTCTTATGCTGTTTTACGCTCAAAACGCAGATTAACGCTCAAAAACGTGATGTTTTGCTAAAATAAGCATTTTCAAGCATTTTAGATCGTTAAGAAATCGTTCAAATAACGCAATATGCTAACTAAAAGCGAATATTAAAATTCGCGTTTTTATGCTGTTTAGCTAAAACGCAGAATAAAGCTCAAAACGTGCTGTTTTTTAAATAAAGCATTTTCAAGCATTTAGAATCGTTAAAATCGTATCAAATGAACATATTTTAAAAAAACGAATAACTAAAAATTTTGTGTTCTTTATGCTGTTTTACGCGATAAAATGCAGATTAAAACTCAAAACGCTTTTTGCAAAATAAGCATTTTCAAGCATTTTAGATCGTTGAAATCGTTCAAATAGAAGCAATAAAAAAAACGAATAATAAAAATTACGTCATTCTTATCTGTTTACGCGTTAAAACGCAGATTAACGCTAAAAAAGTGATGTTTTGCTAAAATAAGCATTTTCAAGCATTTTAGATCGTTGAAATCGTTCAAATCAGACGCAATATTAACAAAAAGAATATTAAAATTTCGTCGTTTTATGCTGTTTTACGCGTTAAAACGCAGAATTAAAATCAAAAACGTGCTGTTTTGCTAAAATAAGCATTTTCAAGCATTTTAGAATCGTTAAAATCGTTTCAAATAGAGCAATAAGAAAAAACGAATATAAAAATTCGTCGTTTTTAATGCATTTTACGCGTTAAAACGCAGATTAAACCCCAAAACGTGCTGTTTTGCTAAAATAAGCATTTTCAAGCATTTTAGATCGTTGAAATCGTTCAAATAGACGCAATATTAATAAAAAACAATAATAAAAATTGTCGTTTTTCTGTTTTACGCGTTAAAAATTCACAAAACGTGCTGTTTTTGCTAAAATAATCATTTTCAAGCATTTTAGATCGTTGAAATCGTTCAAATAGAAGCAAATTAATAAAAACGAATAATAAAATTTCGTTTTTCTGTTTTACGCGTTAAACGCAGATTATAGCTCAAAACGTGCTGTTTGCTAAAATAAGCATTTTCAACATAAATCAGTTGAAATCGTTCAAATAGACAAATTAAAAACGAATAATAAAAATTTCGTTTAAATTTACGCGTTAAACGCAGATTAAAGCTAAAACGCTTAGCAAAAACTGCATTTTCAAGCATTTTAAGATTTGAAACTTCAATAGGCAATTTAATAAAAACGAATATAAAAAACGGTTTTATGCTGTTTTACGCGTTAAAGCAGTTAAAGCAAAACGTGTTTTTGCTAAAAAAGCTTTTCAAGCATTTTAATCGTTGAAATCGTTCAAATAAACGCAATATTAATAAAAAACGAATAATAAAAATTTCGTCGTTTTATGCTGTTTTACGCGTTTAAACGCAGATTAAACTCAAAACGTGCTGTTTTGCTAAAATAAGCATTTTCAAGCATTTTAGATCGTTGAAATCGTTCAAATAGATGCAATATTAATAAAAAAAGAATAATAAAAATTTCGTCGTTTTATCTTTTTACGCGTTAAAAAAGCAGATTAAAACTCAAAACGTGCTGTTTTTAAAATAAGATTTTTAAGCATTTTAAACGTTAAATCGTTCAAATGAAAAATATTAATAAAAAACGAAAATAAAAATTGTCGTTTTTTGCTGTTTTACGCGTTAAATCGGAAAAAATCAAAACGGGTGTTTTGCTAAAAAAAACATTTTCAAGCATTTTAGATCGTTGAAATCGTTCAAATAAACAATATTAATAAAAAGTAATAAAAATTGTCGTTTTTTTGCTGTTTTTTGCGTTAAAACGCAGTTATAGCCAAAAAGTGCTGTTTTGCTAAAAAAGGTTTTCAAGCATTTTTTGATCGTTGAAATCGTTCAAATAGACCAATATTTAATAAAACGAATAATAAAAATTTGCCCTTTTTTTCTTTTTAAGCGTTACAACGCAGATTAAACTCAAAACGTGCTGTTTTGGAAAAAAAGCATTTTCAAGCATTTTAGATCGTTGAAATCGTTCAAATGACGTAATTTTAAAATACGAATAATAAAAAAATTTTGTCGTTTTTTTTGCTGTTTTTTCGCGTGAAAACGCAGATTAAAAAATCAAAACGTGCTGTTTTGCTAAAAAAAAGCATTTTCAAGCATTTTTGATCGTTTAAATCGTTCAAATAGACCCAATTTAAAAAAAACGAATAATAAAAATTTCGTGTTTTATGCTGTTTTACCCTTTAAACGCAGATTAAAGCTCAAACGTGCTGTTTTGCAAAATAAGATTTTCAAACATTTAAAGTTGAAATCGTTCAAATAGATGCAATTTAAAAAAAACGAAAAAAAAATTTCGTCGTTTTTATGCTGTTTTCGCGTTAAAACGCAGACTAAAACTCAAAACGTCTTTTTGCTAAAAAAAGCATTTTCAAAACATTTTAGATCGTTGAAATCGTTCAAATAGAAGAAATTTAAAAAAACGAATAATAAAAAAATTTGTCGTTTTATGCTGTTTTCGCGTTAAATCGCAGATTAAAACTCAAAAAGTGCTGTTTTGCAAAATAAACATTTTTAAGAAGATCGTTGAAATCGTTCAAATAGAAAAAATTTAAAAAAACGAATAATAAAAATTCGTCGTTTTATGGTTTTTTCCCTTAAAACGCGTTATAGCTCAAAAAAGTCTTTTTTTTTAAAATCATTTTAAGCATTTTTGACGTTGAAATCGTTCAAAAAAGACCAATTAATAAAAAGAATAAAAAATTTTCGTTTTTTTGCTGTTTTTCGCGTTACAACGCAGATTAAAACTCAAAACGTGCTGTTTTGCTAAAATAAGATTTTTTTAAGCATTTTTGATCGTTTAAATCGTTCAAATAGAAGCAAATTTAAAAAAAACGAATAAAAAAATTTGTCGTTTTTTATGCTGTTTTCGCTTTAAAAAGCGATTTCTCAAAAATGCTGGTTTGCTAAAAAAGCATTTTCAAGCATTTTAGATCGTTGAAATCGTTCAAATAGACCAATATTAATAAAAAAAGAATAATAAAAATTTCGTCGTTTTTTTGTTTTTACGCGTTAAAAAGCAGATTAAACTCAAAACGTGCTGTTTTTTCTAAAATAAACATTTTCAAGCATTTTGGGTCGTTGAAATCGTTCAAATGAACAATATTAAAAAAACGAAAAATAAAAATTCCCGTTTTTATGCTTTTACGCGTTAAACGCAGATTAAACTCAAAAATGCTGTTTTGCTAAAAAAACATTTTCAAGCATTTTAGATCGTTGAAATCGTTCAAATGAAGCAATATTTAAAAAAACGAAAAATAAAAAAATTTGTCGTTTTTTTGCTGTTTTACGCGTTAAAACGCAGATTAAACCAAAAACGTGCTGTTTTCTTTTAAAATAACATTTTCAAGCATTTTTTGATCGTTGAAATCGTTCAAATAAACAATATTAATAAAAAAGAATAATAAAAATTTCGTCGTTTTTTTGCGGGTTTTTCGCGTTAAACGCGATTAAAACTCAAAACGTGCTTTTTGCTAAAATAACATTTTCAAGCATTTTAGATCGTTGAAATCGTTCAAATAGAACAATATTAATAAAAACGAATAATAAAAATTGTCGTTTTTTTTGCGTTTTCCGTTAAAACGAGATTAAAATCAAAACGTGCTGTTTTCAAAATAAACATTTTTAAGCATTTTAGATCGTTGAAACGTTCAAATAGCGCAAATTTAAAAACGAAAAATAAAAATTCGGGTTTTTTTTGCGTTTTCGCGTTAAAAAGCAGATTAAAACTCAAAACTGTGTTTTGCTAAAAAACATTTTCAAGCATTTTTTTGACGTTGAAACCAAATAGACCCAATATTAATAAAAAAAAATAATAAAAAATTTCGTCGTTTTTTATGCTGTTTAGGTTAAAAGCAGATTAAAAAAAAACTTCTTTTGCTAAAATAAGCATTTTCAAAAATTTTGATCGTTGAAAACTTCAAATAGAACAATATTAATAAAAAAGAATAATAAAAATTGTCGTTTTTTTTCTTTTTTTCGCGTTAAAACGAATTAAAATCAAAAAGTGCTGTTTTGCAAAATAACATTTTCAAGCATTTTAGATCGTTGAAATCGTTCAAATAGAAAAATTTTAAAAAAAACAATATTAAATTTTGTCGTTTTTTTCCCTTTTTTTCGCGTTAAAAAGCAATTAAAAAAACAAAAAAGTGTGTTTGCTAAAAAAACATTTTCAAGCATTTTGGGTTTTAATCGTTTAAATAGACGCAATATTTAAAAAAAACGAATAAAAAAATTTCGTCGTTTTTTTTGCTGTTTCCGTTAAAACGCAGTTAAAACTCAAAACTGCTGTTTGCTAAAATAAGCATTTTCAAACATTTTTAGATCTTGGAATCGTTCAAATAAAACAATATTAATAAAAAACGAATAATAAAAAAATTGTGTTTTTTTGCTTTTTTTTCGCGTTAAAAAGCGAAAAAGAAAACTCTGTTTTTGCTAAAATAACATTTTCAAGCATTTTTTTGATCGTTGAAATGTTCAAATAGAAGCAATATTAATAAAAAGAATTAAAAAATTCGTGTTTTATCTGTTTCGTTAAAACGAGATTAAAATAAAACGTGCTGTTTTTTCTAAAATAACATTTTCAAGCATTTTTTGATTTTTGAAATTTCAAATAGACGCAAATTTAAAAAAAACGAAAAATAAAAAAATTTTGTCGTTTTATGCTGTTTTTCGCTTAAAACGCAGATTAAAACTCAAAACTTTTTTCAAAAAAGCATTTTTTTTAGATCGTTAAATCGTTCAAATAGAAGCAATATTAATAAAAACGAATAAAAAAATTTTCCCTTTTTTTGCTGTTTTCGCGTAAAAAGCAGTTAAACTCAAAAATGCTTTTTGCAAAATAAGCATTTTTAAGCATTTTAGATCGTTGAAATCGTTCAAATGAACTATTTAAAAAAAAACGAATAATAAAAAAAATTTCCTTTTTTTGCTGTTTTACGCGTTAAAACGAAAATTAAACCCAAAAATCGTTTTTCAAAATAAGCATTTTCAAACATTTTAGATCGTTGAAATTTCAAATGACCCAAAATTAATAAAAACGAATATTAAATTTCGTCGTTTTTTTGCTGTTTTTGCGTTAAAACGCAGATTAAAACTCAAAACTCTTTTTGCTAAAAAAACATTTTCAAAACATTTTTTGATCGTTGAAATCGTTCAAATAGAGCAATATTAATAAAAAAGGGAAAAAAAAAAATTTCGTCGTTTTTTTACGTTTACGCGTTAAAACGCAATTAAAACTCAAAACTTGTTTTTGCTAAAATAAAGCTTTTGCTTTTAGATCGTTGAAATCGTTCAAATGGCAATATTAAAAAAAACGAATAATAAAAAAAATTCGTCTTTTTTTGCTGTTTGCGGAAACCAGATTAAAAAATCAAAACGTGCTGTTTTTGCTAAAAACATTTTCAAAAATTTTTTTATCGTTGAAATCGTTCAAATAAACAATATTTAAAAAAAACGAATATTAAAAATTTTGTCGTTTTTTTTGCTGTTTTCCAAAACGCAGAATAAAGCTCAAAACCTTTTTTTGCAAAAAAAAGCATTTTAAAATTTTTTTTTTAAAAACCCAAAAAAAAAAATAAAAAAATTTTTTTTTTTTTTTTTCCCCCCAAAAAAAAAATTTTTGGGCTTTTTTAAAAAAAAAAAAAATTTAAAAGGTTTTTAAAAAAAAACAAAAAAAAAAGGAAAAAAAAAAATTTTTTTTTTTTAAATTTTAAAAAAAATTTTTTTTTTTTAAAAAAAAAATTTTTTAAAATTTTTTTTAAAAAAAAAAAAAAAAAAACCTTTAAAAAAAAAATTTTTTTTTTTTTTTTTCCCCAAAAAAAAAAAAAAAAAACGGGGAAAAAAAATTTTTTAAAATTTTTTTAAAAGCAAATAAAAAAAAAAAAATTTTTTTTTTTTTTGGTTTTTTAAAAAATTAAAAAAAATTTTTTTTAAAAAAAACCCTTTTTTTTTTTGGGAAAAAAAAAAATTTTTAAAAAAAAAAAAAAATTCGTCGTTTTTTTTTTGGGTTTTTAAAAAGGAAAAAGGAAAAAAAAATTTTTTTTTAAAAAAAAAATTTTAAATTTTTTAAAAAAAAAACCAAAAAAA
Source organism: Dalotia coriaria (assembly GCF_025399875.1). Lineage (NCBI taxonomy): Eukaryota > Metazoa > Arthropoda > Insecta > Coleoptera > Staphylinidae > Dalotia > Dalotia coriaria. The sequence goes on from NW_027045811.1 coordinate 13,668, forward strand.
AATAAAAAAAAAGGGGGAAAAACCTTTTTTGGTTTTTAAAAAAAAAAAAATTTTTGCCCAAAAAAAAATTTTTTTTTGCTTTTTTTTGGAAAAAAAAAAAAAAAAAAAAATTTTTTTTTTTTTTTTTTCCCCTTTTTTTAAAAAAAAAAAATTTTTTTTTAAAAAAAAAAAGGGGGGGTTTTTTGAAAATTTAAAAAAAAAAATTAAAAAAACGGGCCTTTTAAATTTTTTTTAAAAAATTTTCCAAAAATGCCCTTTTTTAAAAAAAAAATTTTTTTTTTTTAAAAAAAATTTTTTTTTAAAAAAAAAAAAAAAAAAAATTTTTTTTTTTTAAAAAAAAAAAGGTTTTAAACCCCTTTTTTTAAAAAAAAAAATTTAAAAAAATTTTTTTTAAAAAAAAAAAAAAATTTAAAACGGGAAAAAAAATTTCCCTTTTTTTTTTAAAAAATTTAAAACCCAAAAATTTTTTTTTTAAAAAAAAAATTTTTTTTTTTTTTTTTCGAAAAACCCCAAAATTTTAAAAAAAAAAAAATTTTTCGTTTTTTTTTTTAAAAAAAAAAAAAACCCTTTTTTTTTTTTTTTTAAAAAAAAAATTTTTTAAAAAAAGGGGGGGGAAAAAAAAAAAAAATTTTAAAAAAAAAAATTTTTTTAAAAAATTTTTTAAAAAAAAAAAACCAAAATTTTTTTTTTCGGTTTAAAAAAAAAAATTTTTTTTTTTAAAAAAATTTTAAAAAAAATTTTTTTTTTTTTTAAAATTTTTAAAAAAAAAAATTTAAAAAAACTTGGGTTTTTTTTCTTAAAAATTTTAAAAAAAAAAAAAAAAGGGGAAAATTTAAAAAACCAAAAAAAAAATTTTTTTAGTTTTTAAAAAATTTAAAAAAAAAAAAAATTTTTTTTTTTTTGGGGTTTTTTCCTTTTTGGAAAAATTTTTGGGCCCAAAAATTTTTTTTTTAAAAAAAAAAAATTTGTTGTTTTTTTTTAAAAAAAAGAAAAAAAGGGGTTTTTTAAAAAAAAATTTTTTTTTTGGGGGGGAAAAAAAAACCCAAAAAACCTTTTTTAAAAAAAAAAAAATTTTTTTTTTTTTTTCCAAAAAAAAATTTGGGAAAAAATTTTTTCCTTTTTTTTTTTTTAAAAAAAAATTTAAAAAAAAATTTTTTTTTTAAAAAAATTTTAAAAAAAAATTTTTTTTGCGGAAAAAAAATTTTTTAAAAAACCCTTTTTTTTTTTTCCTTTTTGGTTTGAAAAAATAAAAAATTTTTAAAAAAAAAAAAAAAAAATTTTCCTTTTTTTTTTTTTTTGAAAAAATTTAAAAAAATTTTTTTAAAAAAAAAAAAACCCCCTTTTTTTGTTTTTTCCTTAAAAGAAAAAAAAAAAAAATTTTTTTTTTAAAAAAGGTTTTTTTTTTTAATTTTTAAATAAAAAAATTTTTGGAAAAAAAAATTTTGGTTTTTTTTTTAAAAAAAACCCAAAAAAAAAATTTTTTTTTTTTTTTTGGTTTAAAAAAAAAATAAAAAAAATTTTTTAAAAAAAAATAAAATTTTCCTTTTAAATTTTTTCGGAAAAAAAAATTTTTAAAAAAAAAAAATTTTTTTTTAAATTTTTTTTTTTTTCCCTTTTTAAAAAAAGGGGAAAAAAAAAAAAATTTTTTTTAAAAAAAAAAATTTTTTAAGATTTAAAAATTTTTTTTAAAAAAAAAATTTTTAAAAAAATTTTTTTTCCCCGGTTTTTTTAAATTTTTTTTAAAAAAAGGAAAAAAAAAAATTTTTCAAAAAAAATTTTTTTTAAAAAAATTGGTTTTTTTTTTTTAAAAAAAAAAAAAAAAAAAAACCCCCCTTTTTTTTTTTTAAAAGGGGAAAAAAATTTCCCCAAAATTTTTTTTTTAAAAAAAAAATTTTTAAAATTTAAAAAAAAAATTTCTTTTTTTTTAAAAAAAAAAAAAATTTTTTTTTTTTTTTAAAAAAAAAATTTTAAAAAATTTTTTTTGTTTTAAAAAACCCAAAAAAAAAAATTTTTTTTTTTTTTAAAAAATTTTTTTTAAAAAAAAAAAAAAACGTTTTTTGTTTTTAAAAAAAAATTTAAAATTTTTTTTGTTAAAAAAATTTTTTTTTTAAAACGGAAAAAAAATTTTTTTTTAAAAAAAAAAAAAAAATTTTTTAAAAAGGGGGACCTTAAAAAATTTTCCAAAAGGTTTTTTTAAAAAAAATTTTAAAAAATTTTTAAAATTTTAAAAATTTAAAAAAATTTTAAAAAAAATTTAAAAAAAAGGGGGGGGTTTTTTTTTTAAAAAAGTTTTAAAAAAAAAAATTTTTTTTTTTAAAATTTAAAAAACCTTTTAAAAAAAATTTAAAAAAAACCCTTTTTTTTTCGCGTTAAAACGTTTTTAAAAGGTTTGCAAAAAAAATTTTAAAAAAAATTTTTGCAAAAACTTTTAAAAAATTAAAAACGTAATAAAAAATTTTTTTATCTTTTTTGCGTTAAAAAAGGAAAATAAAGGCGGAAAAAAGTTTTAAACATTTTAGATTTGAAAACGTTAAATGGCAATAAAAAAAAAAAACAAAATTTTTTTGTGTTTTAGGGTTTTTTAAAAAATAAAAAGGGGTTTTGTTAAAAAAGCTTTTCAAATTTTAATTTTTTAAAGTTCTGAAATAAAATTCGTCGTTTTATGCTGTTTACGCGTTAAAACGCAGAATAAAGCTCAAAACATGCTGTTTTGCTAAAATAGCATTTTAAGCATTTTAGATCGTTGAAATCGTTCAAATAGAAGCAATATTAATAAAAACGAATAAATAATCTGTCGTTTTATAATTGTTTTACGCGTTAAAACGCAGATTAAACCTCAAAACGTGCTGTTTTGCTAAATAACATTTTAAGCATTTTTGATCGTTGAAATCGTTCAAATAGGCGCAATATTTATAAAAAACGAATAATAAAAAATCGTCGTTTTATGCTGTTTTTTTGCGTTAAAACGCAGATTAAAACTCAAAACGTGCTGTTTGCTAAAATAAGCATTTTCAAGCATTTTAGATCGTTGAAATGTTCAAATAAAGAAAATTAAAAAACGAATAATAAAAATTCGTCGTTTTATGCTGTTTACGCGTTAAAACGCAGATTAAAGCTCAAAACGTCTGTTTTGCTAAAATTACATTTTCAAACATTTTAGATCGTTGAAATCGTTCAAAAGAAGCATTTCAAAAACAATAATAAAAATTCGTCGTTTTATGTGTTTTTACGCGTTAAAATGCGAATTAAAGCCTTCAAAACGTGCTGTTTTGTTAAAATCAAGTATTTTCAAGCATTTTAGATCGTTGAAATCGTTCAAATAGACGCAATTTTAATAAAAACGAATAATAAAAAAATTTCGTCGTTTTATGCTGTTTTACGCGTTAAAACGCAGATTAAAACTCAAAAACGTGCTGTTTTGCTAAAATAAGCATTTTCAAGCATTTTAGATCGTTGAAATCGTTCAAATAGAAGCAATATTAATAAAAACGAATAATAAAAATTCGTCGTTTTTATGCTGTTTTACGCGTTAAAAAGCAAATAAAGCTCAAAACGTGCTGTTTTGCTAAAATAAGCATTTTCAAGCATTTTAGATCGTTGAAATCTTCAAATAGACGCAATATTAATAAAAACGAATAATAAAAAATTCGTCGTTTTTATGCTGTTTTACGCGTTAAAACGCAGATTAAAGCTCAAAACGTGCTGTTTTGCTAAAATAATCATTTTCAAGCATTTTAGATCGTTGAAATTGTTCAAATAGAAGCAATATTAATAAAAACGAATAATAAAAATTCGTCGTTTTATGCGTTTTACGCGTTAAACCGCAGATTAAAGCTCAAAACGTGCTGTTTTGCTAAAATAAGCATTTTCAAGCATTTTAGATCGTTGAAATCGTTCAAATAGAAGCAATATTAATAAAAAACGAATAATAAAAATTCGTCATTTTATGCTGTTTTACGCGTTAAAACGCAGATTAAAGCTCAAAACGTGCTGTTTTGCTAAAATAAACATTTTCAAGCATTTTTTGATCGTTGAAATCGTTCAAATAGAAGCAATATTAATAAAAAAGAAAATTAAAAATTTCGTCGTTTTATGCTGTTTTACGCGTTAAAACGCAGAATAAAACTCAAAACAAAGCTGTTTTGCTAAAATAAAACATTTTCAAGCATTTTAGATCGTTGAAATCGTTCAAATAGAAGCAATATTAATAAAAACGAATAATAAAAATTTCGTCGTTTTATGCTGTTTTACGCGTTAAAACGCAGATTAAAAGCTCAAAACGTGCTGTTTTGCTAAAATAAGCATTTTCAAGCATTTTAGATCGTTGAAATCGTTCAAATAGAACAATATTAATAAAAACGAAAATAAAAATTTCGTCGTTTTTATGCTGTTTACGCGTTAAAACGCAGATTAAACTCAAAACGTGCTGTTTTGCTAAAATAAAACATTTTCAAGCATTTTAGATCGTTGAAATCGTTCAAATAGGAAGCAATATTAATAAAAACGAATAATAAAAAATTCGTCGTTTTTATGCGTTTTACGCGTTAAAACGCAGATTAAAACTCAAAACGTGCTGTTTTTTCTAAAATAAGCATTTTCAAGCATTTTAGATCGTTGAAATCGTTCAAATAGAGCAATATTATAAAAACTAATAATAAAAAATTCGTCGTTTTATGCTGTTTTACGCGTTAAAACGCAGATTAAAGCACAAAACTGCTGTTTTGCTAAAATAAGCATTTTCAAGCATTTTAGATCGTTGAAATCGTTCAAATAGACGCAATATTAATAAAAACAATAATAAAAATTCGTCGTTTTTATGCTGTTTTACGCGTTAAAAGCAGATTAAAACTCAAAACGTGCTGTTTTGTAAAATAAGCATTTTCAAGCATTTTAGATCGTTGAAATCGTTTCAAATAGACGCAATTTAATAAAAACGAATAATAAAAATTTCGTCGTTTTATGCTGTTTTACGCGTTAAAACGCAGATTAAAGCTCAAAACGTGCTGTTTTGCTAAAATAAGCATTTTCAAGCATTTTAGATCGTTGAAATCGTTCAAATAGAAGCAATATTAATAAAACGAATAATAAAAAATTTCGTCGTTTTATGCGTTTTACGCGTTAAAACGCAGATTAAAGCTCAAAACGTGCTGTTTTGCTAAAATAAGCATTTTCAAGCATTTTAGATCGTTGAAATCGTTCAAATAGAGCAATATTAATAAAAACGAATATAAAAATTCGTCGTTTTTATGCTGTTTTACGCGTTAAAACGCAGATAAAAGCTCAAAACGTGCTGTTTTGCTAAAATAAGCATTTTCAAGCATTTTAGATCGTTGAAATCGTTCAAATAGACGCAATATTAATAAAAACGAATAATAAAAATTCGTCGTTTTTATGCTGTTTTACGCGTTAAAACGCAGATTAAACTCAAAACGTGCTGTTCTACAAAATAAGCATTTAGATTTTTGATCTGAAATGTTCAAATAGAAGCAATATTAAAAAAACGAATAATAAAAATTCGTCGTGTTTTATGCGTTTTACGCTAAAACGCAGATAAAGCCAAAACGTGCTGTTTTACAAATAAACTTTAAAGCATTAGATCGTTGAAATCGTTCAAATATAACGCAATATTTAACGTTAAAAGCAAATTAAAGTCGTTTTATGCGTTTAACGTTAAAACGATTAAAGCTTTAAACGTTTAATAAAATAAATTCAAACATTTTAGATCGTTGAAATTTTCAAATAGAAGCAATTTAATAAAAACGATAAAAAAAAATCGTACGTTTTATGCTTTATTACGCGTTAAACGCATTTAAAGCTAAAGGTGTTGTAAATAAACTGCGATTTAAATACGTTTTAGATTTTAAATCGTAAAATCGTAATAAAAACAAAATAAAATTAATCGTTTTTAAGCTTGTTTTCGCGTTAAACGCAGATTAAACAAAACTAGCTGTTTGCTAAAATAAGCTTTTCAAGCATTTTAGATTCGATAAGTTCAAATAGAAACAATATTAATAAAAGAATAATAAAAAATCGTCGTTTTTGCTTTTCGCGTTAAAACGCAAATAAAGTCAAAATGTTTTTAAAATAAGCATTTTCAAGCATTTTTAGATCGTTGAAATCGTTCAAATAGACGCAATATTAATAAAAACGAATAATAAAAATTCGTCGTTTTATGCTGTTTACGCGTTAAAACGCAGATTAAAGCTCAAAACGTTTGTTTAAAATAATCATTTTCAAGCATTTTAGATCGTTGAAATCGTTCAAATAGACGCAATATTAATAAAAACGAATAATAAAAATTTCGTCGTTTTATGCTGTTTACGCTTAAACCGCAGATTAAAGCTCAAAACGTGCTGTTTTGCTAAAATAAGCATTTTCAAGCATTTTAGATCGTTGAAGTCGTTCAAATAGAAGCAATATTAATAAAAACGAATAATAAAAATTTCGTCGTTTTTATGCTGTTTTACGCGTTAAAACGCAGATTAAAGCTCAAAACGTGCTGTTTTGCTAAAATAAGCATTTTCAAGCATTTTAGATCGTTGAAATCGTTCAAATAGAAGCAATATTAATAAAAACGAATAATAAAAATTCGTCGTTTTTATGCTGTTTACGCGTTAAAACGCAGATTAAAGCTCAAAACGTGCTGTTTTGCTAAAATAAGCATTTTCAAGCATTTTAGATCGTTGAAATCGTTCAAATAGACGCAATATTAATAAAAACGAATAATCAAAAATTCGTCGTTTTTATGCTGTTTTACGCGTTAAAACGCAGATTAAAACTCAAAACGTGCTGTTTTGCTAAAATAAGCATTTTCAAGCATTTTAGATCGTTGAAATCGTTCAAATAGAAGCAATATTAATAAAAACGAATAATAAAAATTTCGTCGTTTATGCTGTTTTACGCGTTAAAACGCAGATTAAACTCAAAACGTGCTGTTTTGCTAAAATAAGCATTTTCAAGCATTTTAGATCGTTGAAATCGTTCAAATAGAAGGAATATTAATAAAAACGAATAATAAAAATTCGTCGTTTTTATGCTGTTTTACGCGTTAAAACGCAGTTCAAAATCAAAACTTTAGCTTTTTGCTAAAATAAGCATTTTCAACATTGAGATACGTTGAAATCGTTCAAATAGAAGCTTAATATTAATATAAACGATAATAAAATTTCGTCGTTTTATGCTGTTTACGCGTAAAACGCAGATTAAAAGACTCAAAACGTGCTGTTTTGCTAAATAAAGCATTTTCAAGCATTTTAGATCGTTGAAATCGTTCAAATAAAAATATTAATAAAACGAATAATAAAATTCGTCGTTTTATGCTGTTTTACGCGTTAACGCAGATAAAAGCTCAAAACGTGCTGTTTTGCTAAAATAAGCATTTTCAAGCATTTTAGATCGTTGAAAATCGTATCAAAAAGATGCATTTAATAAAAACGAATAATAAAATTCGTCGTTTTATGCTGTTTTACGCGTTAAAACGCAGATTTAAAACTCAAAACGTGCTGTTTTGCTAAAATAATCATTTTCAAGAATTTTAGATCGTTGAAAACGATTCAAATAGACGCAATATTAATAAAAACGAATAATAAAAATTTCTACTTTATGCTGTTTTACGCGTTAAACCGCAGATTAAAGCTCAAAACGTGCTGTTTTGCTAAATAGTTTTCAAGCATTTTAGATCGTTAAATCGTTCAAATAGAAGCAATATTAATAAAAACGAATAATAAAATTAGTCGTTTTAGCTGTTTACGCGTTAAACGCAGATTAAACTCAAAACGTGCTGTTTTGCTTGAAAATAAGCATTTTCAAGCATTTTAGATCGTTGAAATCGTTTAAATAGACGCAATATTAATAAAAAACGAATAATAAAAATTCGTCGTTTTATGCTGTTTTACGCGTTAAAACGCAGATTAAAGCTCAAAATGTGCTGTTTTGCTAATATAAGCATTTTCAAGCATTTTAGATCGTTGAAATCGTTCAAATAGAAGCAATATTAATAAAAACGAATAAAAAATTTCGTCGTTTTATGCTGTTTTACGCGTTAAACGCAATTAAACTCAAAACGGGCTGTTTTGCTAAAATAAGCATTTTCAAGCATTTTAGATCGTTGAAATCGTTCAAATGCAATATTAATAAAAACGAATAATGAAAAATTCGTCGTTTTTTTGCTGTTTTACGCGTTAAAACGCAGATTGAAGCTCAAAACGTGCTGTTTTTGCTAAAATAAGCATTTTTCAAGCATTTTAGATCGTTGAAATCGTTCAAATAGACGCAATATTAATAAAAACGAATAAAAAAATTCGTCGTTTTTTGCTGTTTTACGCGTTAAAACGCAGATTAAAGCTCAAAACGTGCTGTTTTGCTAAAATAAGCATTTTCAAGCATTATAGATCGTTGAAATCGTTCAAATAGACGCAATATATAACGATAATAAAATCGTCTTTTAAGTGTTTAGCTTAAATTTCGTCAAAAGTGCTTTTTAAAATAAATCGCATTTTAGTGTTTACGCGTTAAAAGAAGCAAGATTAAAAGCTCAAAACGTGCTGTTTTCTAAAATAATTTTAGCTTAAGATGATTGAAAACGTTTTCAAAAGAAGAATTTTAAAACGTAATAAAAAACGTCTTTATAGCTGTTTTTAAAACGAATAAAATCGTCGTTTTGCTTTTAACGCATTTTCAAAGCATTAATCTTGAAATCGTTTCAAATAGCATTTAAATTTTAACGAAATAATAAATTCGTCGTTTTAAGTGTCGCGTTAAAACGCAGATTAAAGCTCAAAACGCTGTTTTGAAAATAACATTTTCAAGCATTTTAGATCGATTGAAACGTTCAAATAGACGCAATATTAATAAAACGAAAATAAAAAGTTTTAGCTGTTTTACGCGTTAAACGCAGATTAAAGCTCAAAACTTGTTGTTAATGCTTAAAAAAACATTTTAAGATTTAAATCGTTGAATCTTAAAAAAACGCAATATTAAAAAATCATTAAAAGTGTTTCGCTTAATAAGCTTTTAACGCGTTTTTAACTAAAGCTTTCAAATTTTGATAAATAACTTTCAAAACGATATTAAAAACATTAAATGTTTATGCGTTTTATGGTTAAAAACGCATAAAACAAAATTTGCTTAAAATGCTTTTCAATTAGACGTTAAACGTTAAAAGCTAAATTGTTTAAAATAAAAATTTTAAGCATTTTATCGTTGAAATCGTTAAAGTAAAACGTATAGTAAAAGAATAAAAATTCTCGTTTTTAGATGTTTTAGCGTTAAACAGATTAAAGTAAAAACGCGTTTTTAAAATAAGATTTTAAGCATTTAGTCGTTAAATCGTTAATAAAACGCGATTTAAAAAAAATAATTTGCTTATCATTTAGCTTTTTAGCATTAAAACGAAAAAAAAATTGTCGTTTAAAAATGCTTTTACTTTTAGTTAAACGCAAGCAATATTAATAAAACGAATAATAAAAATCGTCGTTTTATGCTTTTACGCGTTAAAACGCAGATTAAAAGCTCAAAACGTGCTGTTTTGCTAAAATAGCATTTTCAAGCATTTTTTGATCGTTGAAATCGTTCAAATAGAAGCAATATTAATAAAAACGAATAATAAAATTCGTCGTTTTATGCTGTTTTACGCGTTAAAACGCAGATTAAAGCTCAAAACGTGCTGTTTTGCTAAAATAAGCATTTTCAAGCATTTTAGATCGTTGAAATCGTCAAATAGAAGCAATATTAATAAAACGAATAATAAAAATTCGTCGTTTTTATGCTGTTTTACGCGTTAAAACGCAGATTAAAGCTCAAAACGTGCTGTTTTGCTAAAAATAAAGCATTTTCAAGCATTTTAGATCGTTGAAATCGTTCAAATAGACGCAATATTAATAAAAACGAATAATAAAATTTCGTCGTTTTATGCTGTTTTACGCGTTAAAACGCAGATTAAAAGCCTCAAAACGTGCTGTTTTGCTAAAATAAGCATTTTCAAGCATTTTAGATCGTTGAAATCGTTCAAATAGACGCAATATTAATAAAAACGAATAATAAAAATTCGTCGTTTTATGCGTTTTACGCGTTAAAACGCAGATTAAAGCTCAAAACGTGCTGTTTTGCTAAAATAAGCATTTTCAAGCATTTTAGATCTTTGAAATCGTTCAAATAGACGCAATATTAATAAAAACGAATAATAAAAATTTCGTCGTTTTATGCTGTTTACGCGTTAAAACGCAGATTAAAGCTCAAAACGTGCTGTTTTGCTAAAATAAGCATTTTCAAGCATTTTAGATCGTTGAAATCGTTCAAATAGAAGCAATATTAATAAAACGAATAATAAAAAATTCGTCGTTTTATGCTGTTTTACGCGTTAAAACGCAGATTAAAACTCAAAACGTGCTGTTTTGCTAAAATAAGCATTTTCAAGCATTTTAGATCGTTGAAATCGTTCAAATAGACGCAATATTAATAAAAACGAATAATAAAAATTTCGTCGTTTTATGCTGTTTTACGCGTTAAAACGCAGATTAAAAACTCAAAACGTGCTGTTTTGCTAAAATAAGCATTTTCAAGCATTTTAGATCGTTGAAATCGTTCAAATAGAAGCAATATAATAAAAACGAATAATAAAAATTCGTCGTTTTATGCTGTTTTACGCGTTAAAACGCAGATTAAAAGCTCAAAACGTGCTGTTTTGCTAAAATAAGCATTTTCAAGCATTTTTAGATCGTTGAAATCGTTCAAATAGAAGCAATATTAATAAAAACGAATAATAAAAATTCGTCGTTTTATGCTGTTTTACGCGTTAAAACGCAGATTAAAGCTCAAAACGTGCTGTTTTGCTAAAATAACATTTTCAAGCATTTTAGATCGTTGAAATCGTTCAAATAGAGCAATATTAATAAAAACGAATAATAAAAATTTCGTCGTTTTATGCTGTTTTACGCGTTAAAACCAGATTAAAGCTCAAACGTGCTGTTTTGCTAAAATAAGCATTTTCAAGCATTTTAGATCTTGAAATCGTTCAAAGACGCAATATTAATAAAACGAATAATAAAAATTTTCGTCGTTTTTATGCTGTTTACGCGTTAAAACGCAGATTAAAAGCTCAAAACTGCTGTTTTGCTAAAATAAGCATTTTCAAGCATTTTAGATCGTTGAAATCGTTCAAATAGACGCAATATTAATAAAAAACGAATAATAAAAATTCGTCGTTTTATGCTGTTTTACGCGTTAAAACGCAGATTAAAGCTCAAAACGTGCTGTTTTGCAAAATAAGCATTTCAAGCATTTTAGATCGTTGAAATCGTTCAAATAGAAGCAATATTAATAAAAACGAATAATAAAAATTCGTCGTTTTATGCTGTTTTACGCGTTAAACGCAGATTAAAGCTCAAAACGTGCTGTTTTGCTAAAATAAGCATTTTCAAGCATTTTAGATCGTTGAAATCGTTCAAATAGAAGCAATATTAATAAAAACGAATAATAAAAAATTCGTCGTTTTTATGCTGTTTACGCGCTTAAACGCAGATTAAAGCTCAAACGTGCTGTTTTGCTAAAATAATCATTTTCAAGCATTTTAGATCGTTGAAATCGTTCAAATAGACGCAATATTAATAAAACGAATAATAAAAATTTCGTCGTTTTATGCTGTTTTACGCGTTAAAACGCAGATTAAAGCTCAAAATTTTTTTAAAAAAAGATTTTCAACTTTTTTAAACGTTAAATCGCAAAAAAAAAAATTTAAAAAAAAATTTTTTTCGTTTTATGTCTTTTTGGTTAAAAAGGTTAAAATAAAAGGGTTTTTCTAAAAAAACATTTTTTTCATTTTTAATTTTAAACGTTAAAAGTCGTATTTAAAAGTAAAAAAATTTGCTTTTTGCTGTTTTTGCTTTTTAAAAAAAAAAAACCAAAAAAAATTTTTTTAAAAAAAAATTTTAAGCTTTTAAACGTTAAACCCTTAAAAAAAAATTTAAAAAAAGGTTTAAAAAAAACTTTTTTTTTTCTTTGTTTTACCGTTAAAAAAGCAATTAAAAAAAATTTTTTGCAAAATGGGTTTTAAATTTTAAAACGTTTAAATCCGTTAAAAAAACAAATTAAAAAAAAAAAAAAATTCCTTTTTTTTTTCTTTTTTTAAAACGAATTAAAAAAATCTGAAACTAACTTTTTTGCATTTTTAAGTTAAACGTTCTGCCAATATTAAAAAAAAGAAAAATTAAAATTTTCGTTTTAAACGTTTTTTTAAAACGAATTAAAACTCCTGCTGTTTTGCTTTAAAAAAAGCATTTTTAAACTTTTTTAACGTTGAAAAGTTAAAAGAAAAAATAAAAAAATTAAAAAAACGTCTTTTTTTTCTTTTTTTTAAAACGAATTTAAAAAAACGTCGTTTTTGCTTAACTTTTTAAGCATTTTTAAGTTGGGAAATCGTTAAAAAAAATTTAAAAAAACGAAATTAAAAACCTTTTTTTCTTTTTAGCTGTTTTGTTTTGCGTTAAAAGTTTAAAAGGTTTTTGCTAAAAAAAACATTTTTAAAATTTTTAATTTTTGGTTTAAAAAAGCAATATTAAAAAACGAATAATAAAAATTCGTCGTTTTATGCTGTTTTACGCGTTAAAACGCAGATTAAAGCTCAAAACGTGCTGTTTTGCTAAAATAATCATTTTCAAGCATTTTAGATCGTTGAAATCGTTCAAATAGAGCAATATTAATAAAAACGAATAATAAAAATTTCGTCGATTTTATGCTGTTTTACGCGTTAAAACGCAGATTAAAGCTCAAAACGTGCTGTTTTGCTAAAATAAGCATTTTCAGCATTTTAGATCGTTGAAATCGTTCAAATAGAAGCAATATTAATAAAAACGAATAATAAAAAATTCGTCGTTTTTATGCTGTTTTACGCGTTAAAACGCAGATTAAAGCTCAAAACGTGCTGTTTTGCTAAAATAATCATTTTCAAGCATTTTAGATCGTTGAAATCGTTCAAATAGAAGCAATATTAATAAAAACGAATAATAAAAATTTCGTCGTTTTATACTGTTTTACGGTTAAAACGCAGATTAAAGCTCAAAACGTGCTGTTTTGCTAAAAAGCATTTTCAAGCATTTTAGATCGTTGAAATCGTTCAAATAGAGCAATATTAATAAAAACGAATAATAAAAATTCGTCGTTTTATGCTGTTTTACGCGTTAAAACGCAGATTAAAGCTCAAAACGTGCTGTTTTGCTAAAATAAGCATTTTCAAGCATTTTAGATCGTTGAAATCGTTCAAATAGAAGCAATATTAATAAAAACGAATAATAAAAATTCGTCGTTTTTATGCTGTTTTACGCGTTAAAACGCAGATTAAAGCTCAAAACGTGCTGTTTTGCTAAATAAGCATTTTCAAGCATTTTAGATCGTTGAAATCGTTCAAATGAAGCAATATTAATAAAAACGAATAATAAAATTTCGTCGTTTTATGCTGTTTTACGCGTTAAAACGCAGATTAAGCTCAAAACGTGCTGTTTTGCTAAAATAAGCATTTTCAAGCATTTTAGATCGTTGAAATCGTTCAAATAGAAGCAATATTAATAAAAACGAATAATAAAAATTTCGTCGTTTTATGCTGTTTTACGCGTTAAAACGCAGATTAAAGCTCAAAACGTGCTGTTTTGCTAAAATAAGCATTTTCAAGCATTTTAGATCGTTGAAATCGTTCAAATAGACGCAATATTAATAAAAAACGAATAATAAAAATTCGTCGTTTTTATGCTGTTTTACGCGTTAAAACGCAGATTAAAGCTCAAAACGTGCTGTTTTGCTAAAATAAGCATTTTCAAGCATTTTAGATCGTTGAAATCGTTCAAATAGAAGCAATATTAATAAAAACGAATAATAAAATTCGTCGTTTTTATGCTGTTTTACGCGTTAAAACGCAGATTAAAGCTCAAAACGTGCTGTTTTGCTAAAATAATCATTTTCAAGCATTTTAGATCGTTGAAATCGTTCAAATAGAGCAATATTAATAAAAACGAATAATAAAAATTTCGTCGTTTTTATACTGTTTTACGTGTTAAACGCAGATTAAAGCTCAAAACGTGCTGTTTTGCTAAACAAGCATTTTCAAGCATTTTAGATCGTTGAAATCGTTCAAATAGAAGCAATATTAATAAAAACGAATAATAAAAATTCGTCGTTTTATGCTGTTTTACGCGTTAAAACGCAGATTAAAGCTCAAAACGTGCTGTTTTGCTAAAATAAGCATTTTCAAGCATTTTAGATCGTTGAAATCGTTCAAATAGAAGCAATATTAATAAAAACGAATAATAAAAATTCGTCGTTTTATGCTGTTTTACGCGTTAAACGCAGATTAAAGCTCAAAACGTGCTGTTTTGCTAAAATAACATTTTCAAGCATTTTGTCGTTGAAATCGTTCAAATAGACGCAATATTAATAAAAACGAATAATATAAAATTCGTCGTTTTATGCTGTTTTACGCGTTAAAACGCAGATTAAAGCTCAAAACGTGCTGTTTGCTAAAATAAGCATTTTCAAGCATTTTAGATCGTTGAAATCGTTCAAATAGAAGCAATATTAATAAAAACGAATAATAAAAATTCGTCGTTTTATGCTGTTTTACGCGTTAAAACGCAGATTAAAGCTCAAAACGTGCTGTTTTGCTAAAATAAGCATTTTCAAGCATTTTAGATCGTTGAAATCGTTCAAATAGACGCAACATTAATAAAAACGAATAATAAAAATTTCGTCGTTTTATGCTGTTTTACGCGTTAAAACGCAGATTAAAAGCTCAAAACGTGCTGTTTTGCTAAAAATAAGCATTTTCAAGCATTTTAGATTGTTGAAATCGTTCAAATAGAAGCATATTAATAAAAACGAATAATAAAAATTCGTCGTTTTTATGCTGTTTACGCGTTAAAGCAGATTAAAGCTCAAAACGTGCTGTTTTGCTAAAATAAGCATTTTCAAGCATTTTAGATCGTTGAAATCGTTCAAATAGAAGCAATATTAATAAAAACGAATAATAAAAATTCGTCGTTTTATGCTGTTTTACGCGTTAAAACGCAGATTAAAGCTCAAAACGTGCTGTTTTGCTAAAATAATCATTTTCAAGCATTTCAGATCGTTGAAATCGTTCAAATAGACGCAATATTAATAAAAACGAATAATAAAAAATTTCGTCGTTTTTATGCTGTTTTACGCGTTAAATGCAGATTAAAGCTCAAAACGTGCTGTTTTGCTAAAATAAGCATTTTCAAGCATTTTAGATCGTTGAAATCGTTCAAATAGACGCAATATTAATAAAAAACGAATAATAAAAATTTCGTCGTTTTATGCTGTTTTACGCGTTAAAACGCAGATTAAAGCTCAAAACGTGCTGTTTTGCTAAAATAAGCATTTTCAAGCATTTTAGATCGTTGAAATCGTTCAAATAGAAGCAATATTAATAAAAACGAATAATAAAAATTTCGTCGTTTTATGCTGTTTTACGCGTTAAAACGCAGATTAAAGCTCAAAACGTGCTGTTTTGCTAAAATAAGCTTTTCAAGCATTTTAGATCTTGAAATCGTTCAAATAGACGCAATATTAATAAAAACGAATAATAAAAATTCGTCGTTTTATGCTGTTTTACGCGTTAAAACGCAATTAAAGCTCAAAACGTTTCTAAAATAATCATTTCAAGCATTTTGATCGTAAATTTAGATCGATTGAAATGTTAAAAAACGAATATTAAAAATTCGATTTAAAAAGTGTTACGGTTTAACGCAGTTTAAGCGTTAAAAGCGCAGATTATGCTCAAAAAGCTTTTTCCTTAAGAAGCGTTTTAAGCAATTTTAGATCGTTGAAATCGTTCAAAAACGAATAATAAAAATAAAATCTATAATAAAAATTTCGCGTTAAAAGCGTATGCTCAATACGCGCTTGTTTCGTTAAAAAGCTTTCAAACATGTTGTTTGCAAATGTTCAATTCAAGCAATATTAATAAAAACGAATTCAAATAGAAGATATTATACGATAATAAAAATTCGTCGTTTAAAGCTCGATGCGGTTTAACGCAGATTAAGATCTCAAACAGTTTGTTCGCTGAAATAGATTTTCAAGCATTTAGATCGTTGAAATACGATAATAAAATTCTTTTTATTTTACGCTAAAAACGAATTAAAGCTTTTATACTGTTTTACGTTTAAACGAGATTAAGCTCTTAAACTTGCTGTTTTAAATCAGTTCATTTTCAAGCAATTTTAAAATCGTGAAATTTAAATAAGCGTTTTACTAAAAACGAATAATAAAAACGCGTTTTATGCTAACGCGTTAACGCAGATTAAACTCAAAGCTGTTTTGCTAGAAATAAGCATTTTCAAGTTTTAGATCTGAAATATTAAAAAGAACAATAATAAAAACGTAATAATAAATTGTCGTTTTAGCTGTTTTACGCGTTAAAACGCAGATTAAAGCTCAAAACGTGCTGTTTTGCTAAAATAAGCATTTTCAAGCATTTTAGATCGTTGAAATCGTTCAAATAGAGCAACATTAATAAAAACGAATAATAAAAATTGTCGTTTTTATTGTTTTACGCGTTAAAACGCAGATTAAAGCTCAAATGTTCAAATAGCAATAAGCATTTTAAATTAAATCGTTAAATAGTAAAATTTGAAAAAATAATAAAAAAAATTTTTAAATTTTCGCGTTAAGCGTTAAAGCTCAAAACGCTTTAGCTAAAAATAAGTTTTTAAATCTTTAAGCGTTCAAATGGCAATGTTAAAAAACGAATAATAAAAAATTCGTTAATAAATTTTACTTTAGCGTTACGCTTAAATCATTTAAAATAAAATTTTTAAGCTTTTCAAGCTTTTATCGTTAAATCGCAAATTAAAACAATATAAAATTTGTCGTATAATAAATTTCCCTTAATATGAATTAATAAACGTTAAAAGATAAAGCATTCTGCTTTTTACTAAATGTTAAATAGCGAAATTAAAAAAGCGAATAATAAAAATTATATTTATTTTTCGCGTTAAAGAATTTAACTAAAAAGATTCTAAAAATACGTTTGCAATAACGTTAAAGCATTAAGGAAATGTTCAATAAAAAATAATAAAATCGATTTTAATTTTACGTTTAGAAAGCGTTAAGCTAAAACGCATTAAACAAACTTGTTTAGCTTTTAAATCGCTTTAAAGTTTAAACAAAGCTTAATAAAAAAAAATAAAAAATTCGTTAGCGTTTAGCGTTAACCGATTAAAAGCTAAACAAATGCTGTTTTGCTAAAATAAGCATTTTCAACATTTTATCATTGAAATCGTTCAAATAGAAGCAATATTAATAAAAACGAATAATTAAATTCGTCGTTTTATGCTGTTTTACGCGTTAAAACGCAGATTAAAGCTCAAAACGTGCTGTTTTGCTAAAATAAGCATTTTCAAGCATTTTAGATCGTTGAAATCGTTCAAATAGAAGCAATATTAATAAAAACGAATAATAAAAATTCGTCGTTTTATGCTGTTTTACGCGTTAAAACGCAGATTAAAACTCAAAACGTGCTTTTTGCTAAAAATAATCATTTTCAAGCATTTCCAGATCAGTTGAAATCGTTCAAATAGACGCAATATTAATAAAAACGAATAATAAAAATTTCGTCGTTTTATGCTGTTTTACGCGTTAATATGCAGATTAAAGCTCAAAACGTGCTTTGTTTTGCTAAAATAAGCATTTTCAAGCATTTTAGATCGTTGAAATCGTTCAAATAGACGCAATATTAATAAAAACGAATAATAAAAATTTGTCGTTTTATGCTGTTTTACGCGTTAAAACGCAGATTAAAAGCTCAAAAAACGTGCTGTTTTGCTAAAATAAGCATTTTCAAGCATTTTAGATCGTTGAAATCGTTCAAATAGAAGCAATATTAATAAAAACGAATAATAAAATTCGTCGTTTTTATGCTTGTTTTACGCGTTAAAACGCAGATTAAAGCTCAAAACATGCTGTTTTGCTAAAATAAGCTTTTACATTTTAGATCGTTGAAATCGTTCAAATAGACGAATATTAATAAAAACGAATAATAAAAATTCGTCGTTTTATGCTGTTTTACGCGTTAAAACGCAGATTAAAGCTCAGAACGTGCTGTTTTGCTTAAAATAATCATTTTCAAGCATTTTTAGATCGTTGAAATCGTTCAAATAGACGCAATATTAATAAAACGAATAATAAAATTTCGTCGTTTTATGCTGTTTTACGGGTTAAAACGCAGATTAAAGCTCAAAACGTGCTGTTTTGCTAAAATAAGCATTTTCAAGCATTTTAGATCGTTGAAATCGTTCAAATAGACGCAATATTAATAAAAATATAATCTAAATTCGTTTAAATGAGCAATTTAATAAAACAGATAAGCTAAAATTCGTCTTTTTGCTTTTTAACGTTAAACAGTTAGATAAACGTTGAAATCGTTCAAATAAAGCATTTTAGGAAAATAAAAATCGTTCAATAATGCATTTTAGTAAAAAAAATAAATCAACGTTTATGTTTTGCTATTAAATAGCAGATTTAAACTTAAAATCGTTTTAATAAAAGCAAATTATAAAACTATAGATCTAAATGTTTAAATGAGCATTTATTTAACGTTAATAAAACATTAAGCTTAAACGTGCTGTTTGCGTAAAAGCAGATTAAATCAAAGCTTTTTGTAAAATCGCAAATTTCAAAAGATTTTAATAAAATAAAAGAAAAATTTAATATCAATGAGTAAATTAACGCGATTAAATTAACGCGTTTTAACAGATTAAAGCTAAAAGCTTTTGCTGAAATCTTTCAATAGACTTATTTAAAATAAAATAATAAAAATGTATTAATAAAAACGATTAAAATCGTTAAAAGCTAAACGTTCTGTTAAAACAATTTAATCAAGCATTTTGATCGTTGAAATCTTAAAATAAGCATTTTAAATTTAAGTAAAAGTTCAAATGAAATTTAATAAACGTAAAAAAAATTTCAGCTCAAAACTCTTTTTAACGTTAAAAGCATTTTAAAGATTAAATCGTGGATGTCAAAAGAATCAAATTTAAATATGAATATTAAATTAGACGTATTTATTTAAACGATAAAAAAATTAAATTTTAACGTGTTTTCGCTTAAATAATTTCAAATTTAGACTAAATGTTAAATAAACAATACATTAAAGCATTTTAATCAAAGTATCGTTTAAATATATTTAGTTAAAACGCAGATTAAAATTAAACGTGCTGTTTTGCTAAAAAATATTAAGCTTAAAGTTGAAATCGTTAAAATAACTATTTTAAAAGCATTATTTTGAAATTCGTCGTTTCAAATAGACGTTTTAAGCTAAAACGATAATTAACATTAAGTCGCTTTTTTTAAATAAGCATTTAAAACGCAATTGAAGTAAAATCGTTTTATAAAGAAATTTAAAACAGTTAATGAAATCGTGTATTTGAGATTTTAAGTAAAACAGATTAACTAAAATTGTGTTTTTTGTTAAAAAAGCAATTAAACTCTAATCTGTGAACGTTAAATAGAGCATTAAAAATAGATTTAGAAATTTAATAATATTACGTAAAACGAAAATAAATCTTTGTTTTAAAATAAGCTTAAAGCATTTTATTGTTGAAATCTGTTCAAATAAAAAGATTAATAAAACGTTTTAATAAATTTCGTTTAAATGTGAACATTACGCATAAAAACGAATAAAAAATTCGTCGTTTTTATGCTTATTACGCTAACGCATTAAGATCTAAATGTTTTCAAAAGAAACATTTAACATTTTAGATATGAAAATTCGTTCAAATATATTAATAAAAACGAAATAAACGTCTTTTATGTGGGTTTTTCTTAAAACAGTTTAAACTCAAAACGCTGATTCTAAAAAATATTTCAACATTTCAGACGATAAATAAAATAAGCTATTATTAAAAAGAATAATAAAATTAAAGCTTTTAATGCTGTTTTCGCGTAAAATAGCATTTAAAGCTAAAATCGTTGTATGTTAAAAAAGTTTTCAATAACGATAGAAATTCAAATAGAAATATTATAAAACGAATAATCAAAAATTCGATTTTTTAAAGCTTTCGTTAACGAAATTAAAATTAAAACTTTTTTACTAAAATCGATTTCAACATTTAGACATTAAAAAAAAACGAATAATAAAAAATCGATAAAGTTTTCGTTTTTAGCTTTAATTAAAGCTCAAAAAGCTGTTTTCTAAAATAAGCGTTTTCTAAATAACGTTGAAATCGTTCAAATTAGAGCGAAATCGTTAAAAACGAATATAATAAAAATTCGATTAATGTATTTTACGCGTTTAAACGAGATTAAACTCAGAATGCTGTTTTGCTAAAATAATCATTTTCAAGCATTTTAGATCGTTGAAATCGTTCAAATAGACGCAATATAATAAAACGAATAAAAAATTTCGTTTATGCTGTTTTACAGGTTAAAACGCAGATTAAAGCTCAAAACGTGCTGTTTTGCTAAAATAAGCATTTTCAAGCATTTTAGATCGTTGAAATCGTTCAAATAGACGCAATATTAATAAAAACGAATAATAAAAATTTCGTCGTTTTATGCTCTTTTACGCGTTAAAACGCAGATTAAAGCTCAAAACGTGCTGTTTTGCTAAAATAAGCATTTTTCAAGCATTTTTAGATCATTGAAATCGTTCAAATAGAGCAATATTAATAAAAACGAATAATAATAAATTCGTCGTTTTATGCTGTTTTACGCGTTAAAACGCAGATTAAAATCAAAACGTGCTGTTTTGCTAAAATAGGCATTTTCAAGCATTTTAGATCGTTGAAATCGTTCAAATAGAAGCAATATTAATAAAAACGAATAATAAAAATTCGTCGTTTTATGCTGTTTTACGCGTAAAACGCAGATTAAACTCAAAACGTGCTGTTTTGCTAAAATAAGCATTTTCAATCATTTTTAGATCGTAGAAATCGTTCAAATAGACGCAATATTAATAAAAAGAATAATAAAAATTTCGTCGTTTTATGCTTTTTTACGCGTTAAGACGCAGATTAAAGCTCAAAACGTGCTGTTTTGCTAAAATAAGCAGTTTCAAGCATTTTAGATCGTTGAAATCGTTCAAATAGAAGCAATATTAATAAAAACGAATAATCAAAAATTCGTCGTTTTTTTTGCTGTTTTACGCGTTAAAACGCAGATTAAAGCTCAAAACGTGCTGTTTTGCTAAAAATAACATTTTCAGGCATTTTAGATCGTTGAAATCGTTTCAAATAGAAGCAATATTAGTAAAAACGAATAATAAAAAATTCGTCGTTTTTATGCTGTTTTACGCGTTAAAACGCAGATTAAAAGCTCAAAACGTGCTGTTTTGCTAAAATAAGCATTTTCAAGCATTTTTTGATCGTTGAAATCGTTTAAAAGAAATATTAATAAAAAAATAAAAAAATTTTTTTTACTTTTACGTTAAACGGATAAAGCTAAAAAGTGTTTTGCTAAAATAATTTTAAATTTTAGCATTAAATTTTAAAAAAAAAAAGCTCAAAACGTGCTGTTTTGCTAAAATAATCATTTTCAAGCATTTTAGATCGTTGAAATCGTTCAAATAGAAGCAATATTAATAAAAACGAATAATAAAAATTCGTCGTTTTATGCTGTTTTACGCGTTAAAACGCAGATTAAAGCTCAAAACGTGCTGTTTTGCTAAAATAAGCATTTTCAAGCATTTTAGATCGTTGAAATCGTTCAAATAGAAGCAATATTAATAAAAACGAATAATAAAAATTCGTCGTTTTATGCTGTTTTACGCGTTAAAACGCAGATTAAAGCTCAAAACTGTGCTGTTTTGCTAAAATAAGCATTTTCAAGCATTTTAGATCGTTGAAATCGTTCAAATAGACGCAATATTGATAAAAACTAATAATAAAAATTTCGTCGTTTTATGCTGTTTTACGCGTTAAAACGCAGATTAAAGCTCAAAATGTGCTGTTTTGCTAAAATAAGCATTTTCAAGCATTTTAGATCGTTGAAATCGTTCAAATAGACGCAATATTAATAAAAACGAATAATAAAAATTCGTCGTTTTATGCTGTTTTACGCGTTAAAACGCAGATTAAAGCTCAAAACGTGCTGTTTTGCTAAAATAATCATTTTCAAGCATTTTAGATCGTTGAAATCGTTCAAATAGACGCAATATTAATAAAAACGAATAATAAAAAATTCGTCGTTTTATGCTGTTTTACGCGTTAAAACGCAGATTAAAGCTCAAAACGTGCTGTTTTGCTAAAATAATCATTTTATCGTTGAAATCGTTCAAATAGAAGCAATATTAATAAAAACAAATAATAAAAATTCGTCGTTTTATGCTGTTTTACGCGTTAAAACGCAGATTAAAGCTCAAAACGTGCTGTTTTGCCAAAATAAGCATTTTCAAGCATTTTAGATCGTTGAAATCGTTCAAATAGAAGCAAATTAATAAAAAAACGAATAATAAAAAATTCGTCGTTTTATGCTGTTTTACGCGTTAAAACGCAGATTAAAGCTCAAAACGTGCTGTTTTGCTAAAATAATCATTTTCAAGCATTTTAGATCGTTGAAATCGTTCAAATAGACGCAATATTAATAAAAACGAATTAAAATTGCTTTTTATCTTTTTTTACGCGTTAAAACGCAGATTAAAGCTCAAAACGTGCTGTTTTGCTAAAATAAGCATTTTCAAGCATTTTAGATCGTTGAAATCGTTCAAATAGAGTAAATAATAAAAAACGATATTAAAAATCGCGTTTTATGCTTTTACGCGTTAAAACGCAGATTAAACTCAAACGTGCTGTTTTGCTAAAAATAAGCATTTTCAAGCATTTTAGATCGTTAAATCGTTAAATAGCGCAATATTAAAAAACGAATAATCAAAATTTGCGTTTTATGCTGTTTACGCGTTAAAACGCAGATTAAAGCTCAAAATAACGTTTGCAAAATAAGCTTTTAAGCATTTTAGATCGTTGAAACGTTCAAATAGAAGCAAATTAATAAAACGAATAATAAAATCTGTCGTTTTATGCTTTTTACGCGTTAAAACGCAGATTAAAGCTCAAACGTGCTGTTTTGCTAAAATAATCATTTTCAAGCATTTTAGATCGTTGAAATCGTTCAAATAGACTCAAATTAATAAACAAAATAAAAATTCTTCGTTTTATGCTGTTTTACGTTAAAACGCAGATTAATAAAACGTGCTGTTTTGCTAAAATAATCATTTTCAAGCATTTTAGATCGTTGAAACGTTCAAATAGAAGCAATATTAATAAAAACGAATAAAAATCGTCGTTTTTGCTATTTTAGCTTAAAACGCAGATTAAGCTCAAACGTCTGTTGCAAATAAAAATACAACATATAAAATTGAATTCGTTCAATAGAGCATTTATAAAAACGAGATTAAAGCTCAAAACGTGTTTTTGCTAATATCTTAGCAAAACGCAGTTAAAGCTAAACGTTCAAATGTCGAATATTAAAAAAACAATTTTCAAAATTTTGATCGTTGTATTCATTTTCGCATTTAAAAGATAAAATCAAAAGTCGCTGTTTTGCTAAAATAAGCTTTTCGCTTAAACGATTGAAAGTTCAAATAGAAGCTAAATAAATTAAAAGAATTATAAAAATCGTGTCGTTAAATGTAGCTTTAATAAAACGATTAAAGCAAAACGTCGTTTTTGCTATATAGCTTTCAAAAGCAGATTTTAGACGTCTGTTTTGTAAAATAAGCATTTCAAGATTTAAAACTGAATAATTTAAATGTACATTTATTTTAACGTAAAACGCAATTAAACTCAACGTCTTTTTGCTAAAATAAGCATTCAAGCTTAAACGTGTTTTCAAATAGAGCAAATTTAATTTAGAAAAAATTTCAAGTTTAATTTATATACGGTTAAAACCAATTTAAGCTCAAATGCTGTTTTCGTAAAAAAGATTTTCAAAGCTTATAGATGCTATTTTCTAAAATAAGCATTTTCAAGCATTTAATGAAAACAATAATAAACAATTTATTTTACTTATTACGCGTTAAACGCAGATTAAAGCTAAAACGTGTTTTGCTAAAATAAGATTTTCAAGCATTTTGATCGTTGAATCGTTCAAATAGCGCAATATTATAAAAACAATAAAATGTCGTTTTTAGCTGTTTTACGCGTTAAAACGCAGATTAAAGCTCAAAATGTGCTGTTTTGCTAAAATAAGCATTTTCAAGCATTTTAGATCGTTGAAATCGTTCAAATAGAGCAATATTAATAAAAACGAATAATAAAAATTTCGTCGTTTTATGCTGTTTTACGCGTTAAAACGCAGATTAAAGCTCAAAACGTCCTGTTTTGGGTAAAATAAGCATTTTCAAGCATTTTAGATCGTTGAAATCGTTCAAATAGAAACAATATTAATAAAAACGAATAATAAAAATTCGTCGTTTTATGCTGTTTTACGCGTTAAAACGCAGATTAAAGCTCAAAACGTGCTGTTTTGCTAAAATAATCATTTTCAAGCATTTTAGATCGTTGAAATCGTTCAAATAGAAGCAATATTAATAAAAACGAATAATAAAAATTTTGTCGTTTTATGCTGTTTACGGTTAAAACGCAGATTAAAGCTCAAAACGCTATTTTAGCAAAATAGATTTTAACATTTTAGATCTGAAATCGTTCAAAAAACGCAATAATAAAAAACGAATTTATCTGTTTTACTGCGTTTTATAGCTGTTTTACGCGTTCAAAACGCAGATTTAAACTTCATTATGCTTTTTGCTAGAAATACGTTCAAATTTGAATGTTGAAAATCGTTCAAAAATCGTCGATTTTAATTAAACGATAATAAAAACGCGATTAAAGCTTAAGCGTTAAAAGATTAAGTCATTTAACGTTGTTTTGCAAATAAAGCAATATTATACGTTAAATCGTATAAATAAAAGCAATTTATATAAGAACGATTAAAAAATTCTCTTTTTAAGCTTTTAGTGTTGAAACCGTTAAATAAACATATTTTAAAAAAAATTTCGCTTTTAAACGTTTAAACGTTAAAAAAGCAATATTAATAAAACGTTAAAAATTCTCGTTTTAGCTGTTACCCTTAAAAGCAGATTAAAGCTAAAAACGTTAAAATTGCTTTTAAAGTTTTTAGCGTTAAACAGTTAAAGTCAAATTTTTTCAAAATAAATTCCGTTTTTAGTGTTTTACGCGTTAAAAGCAATTAAACAAAACGTTTTTTTAAAAATTTTTAAGCTTTTAACGTTAAACGTTAAATAAAAGGTTTTTAAAAAATAAAATTTTTTCGTTTTTTTCGTTTTACCCTTAAAAAGCAGATTAAAATAAAAACCGTTTTAAAAAATCCTTTTCAAGCTTTTAGCGTTAAAACGTTCAAATAAACCAAAATTTTTCTAAAATAAAAATTTTCCGATTTTTAGTGTTTTAACCCTTAAAACGATTAAATAAACCGTCTAAAAATTGCATTTTAAGCTTTTAACCCTTAAACGCAAATAAAGTAAATTTTAAAAAGATAATAAAAATTTTTGCTTTTATGCTGTTTACGTTAAAAGAGAATAAATAAAAAAATTTAAAAAAAACCTTTTAAGCTTTTAGGTTAAACGTTAAATAAAAGTTTTAAAAAAATAAAATTTCCTTTTAGGTTTTAATGTTAAAAGAAAATTAAAATAAAACACTGTATAAAATGCTTTTAAGCTTTTTAGTGTTAAACGTTAAATAAACTTTTTAAAAAATAAAAATTCTCTTTTTATCGTTTTATCGTTAAAAAGCAATTAAATAAAACGGTTTAAAAAATTTCTTTAAACTTTAGATCGTTAAACGTTAAAAAAAACGCTTTTTTAAAAAATATTTAAAAAATTTGTTTATCGTTGACGCGTTAAAAACGCAATTAAAAACCCAAAAGTGCTGCTTTTATGCTTATCTTTTTAAACAATTTTGATCGTAAACGTTCTCTTAAAAAAACAAAAATTAAAAATTCGTCGTTTTATGTTTTTTCGTTAAAAGCAATTAAAAGTAAAAGTGCTGTTTTTAGTTTTTTAAGCTTTTTTAAACGTTGAAATCGTTTAAAAGGCTTTTTAAAAAGAATATAAATTTGTCGTTTTTAAAAGTTTTTAGCTTAAAAAAGATTAAACTCAAAACGTGTTTTTGCTAAAAAACCCTTTTAAGCTAATCGTTTTCGTTCAAATAATAAATTTTTAAAAAAGAATTTAAAAATTTTGTCAAATTATGCTTTTAATTAAATAAAATAAAAACGTGTGTTTTCTTAAAAAAGCATTTTTTGCATTTAATCGTTGTTTTTTAAATAGCTTTCAATTTTAAAAGAATAATAAAAAAACGTTTTTCTAAATAAAAACCGAAAAATAAAAAAGTCCGTTTTTATGCTTTTTAAAAATTAAACGTTAAAGTTTAAAAGTGCTTTTAAAAAAGATTTAAAAATTGTCGTTGGTTTTGGTTAAAAGCAATTAAATAAAACCGTTAAAATTGCTTTTTAAGCTTTTAGCGTTAAACGGTTAAATAAAGCTTTTTTAAAAGAATATAAGCATTTTTAGCTGTTAACCCTTAAAAGAGAATTTAAATAAAACGGAAAATAAAATTTCGCTTTTAGTGTTAAAAAGTTAAAAGATTAAATTTTTTAAAAACGTTTTAAAAAATTCGATTTTAGCTGTTTACCCTTAAAAAAGCAAATTAAAATAAAACGGTTTTTCAAAATGCATTTTTCGTTTTAGTCGTTAAACGTTAAATAAAGCTTTTTTAAAAAAATTTAAATTGTCGTTTAAAGGGTTTTAGCTTAAAAACGAATTAATAAAAACGTCGTTTTGCTTTTTCAGCTTTAAAAAGGGTTAAACGTTTAAAAGGCTTTAAAAAAACAAAAATTTTTAAATTTGTGTTTATGCTGTTTAAATGTTAAAAGCAATTAAAACTAAAACGTTTTTTGTTTATGCTTTTAAGCTTTAAAACGGAAATTAAGTTTAAAAGGCTTTAAAAAAAAGATTAAAATTTGCGTTTTATCTGTTTTACCCTTAAAAAGGGAATTAAAGCTCAAAATGCTGTTTTTAAAATTCTTTTCAAGCTTTAACCTTGATCTTAAAGCCAAATTTCAAAATAAATTCGTCGTTTTAGTGTTTAAACGTTAAAACGCAATTAATAAAACGTCTGTTTTAAAAAAATTTTTTTAAGCTTTTTAACGTTAAAACGTTCAAATAAAAAGGGTATTAAAAAAATAATAAGCTTTTAGTGTTTTAAACGTTAAAAGCAAATTAAAAGCTCAAAAATTTCGTTTTTAAATAGCTTTTTAAAGCATTTTTAAAGTAAAATCGTTTTTAAAACATTTTAAAAATTTAAATTTAAATCGTCGTTTAAAAAGCTTTAATTAAAAAAGAATTTAAAAATCCGTTTGCTGTTTTGCTAAAAACCCTTAAGCACTTTTTGTCTAAATCTTCAAATTAATTTGTTAAACGTTCAAAAAGAAACGTCATTTATTGATAAAACGAAAAAAAACTCAAATGCTGTTTTGCTAAAAAGATTTTAAGCTTTTAGATCGTTGTGTTAAAAAAAAGCAAAATTTTTAAAAAAAACGGAATTTAAAAAAGCTTTATTTTTTAAAACGAATTTAAAAATCCTGCTGTTTTGCTAAAAAATAAATTTTAAAATTTTTCGTTTGTTAAAAAAAACAAAATTTTTAAAAAAAACGTTTAAAAAATTTCGTTTTAGCTTTTAATTTAAAAAACGAATTAAAATCAAACGTGTTTTTGCTTGTTTTAACTTTTAACGTTAAACTCAAAAGGCTTTTTTAAAAAAGAAAAATTAAAAATTTCGTTTTATAGTTTATTTAAAAAAGAATTTAAAAAATCAAACGTGTTTTTGCTTACTTTAAAACATTTTTTAAAAGTAAATCCTTTTAAAAGATTTTAAGAAATAAAGCAAAACTCGTAAAAAATTTTTTTTAGCTTTTAGTTTAAACGCAAATTAAAAATTTAAAAAACCGTATAAAATTCTTTTAAGCTTTTTAACGTTAAACGCAATAAACGCAAATTTAAAAAAATAAAAATTCTTTTAAGTTTTTAACCCTTAAACGATTAAATAAAAATTTTTTAAAAAAATAATTTTAAATTAAACGTTTTATCGTTAACGGTTTAAAAATTAAAACAAAAATGTGTTTTTGCTTAAGCGTTAAAACAGAGTTAAATCTCAAAAAAGGGGTTTTTTAAAAAAATAAATTTTTAAAATTTTGTCGTTAAACGTTAAAGAGCTTTTATAAAAAAGAATTAAAAATAATCATCGTTTTTAAATTTTAAGCTTTTAAGCAATTTTTTAAAATTAAACGTCTTAGCCAATATTAACAAAATTTAATTTGTCGTTTTAGGGTTTTTTTTAAAAAACGAATTTAAAAAAAATGTGTTTTAAATGTTTTAAGCTTAAACGCGTAAACTCAAAAGGCTGTTTGCTTAAAAGCATTTAAATTTTGTCGTTTTTATCGTTTAAAAGCTTTAAAAAAACGAATTAAAAAAATTCGTCGTTTTTGCTTTAGCTAAAGCATTTTTGACTAAATCGGCGTTTTCAAAAATAAGCAATTTAAAAATTAATAATTGAAATCGTTTATGCTTTATTAAAAAACCCAATTTAAAAAATTTTTGTGTTTATTTTTTAAGCTTTTAAAAAATTAAACTTTAAAAGCGTATTTAAAAAAAAAATTTAACATTTTAAACGTTAAACGTTAAAAAGCAAATTAAAAAAAACGGTTTTTAAAAATTTTTTTAAGCTTTTAACCCTTAAACGCAATTAAAGCTAAAACCTGTTTTAAAATAATATTTCGTTTTAATCGTTAAGTTAAAAAGAGATTAAAATAAAACGATTGTAAAATTATCTTTTAAGTTTTTAGCGTTAAAACGGTTAAATCAAACGGCTTTTTAAAAAAATTTTAAATTTTGATCGTTTTATCGTTTAGCTTAAAAAACGAATAAAAAAACGTCGTTTTATGCTTTTTAAGCTTTAAAAAAGATTAAATCTTCAAAAGAAGCTTTTTGCAAAATAATAAAAAAACTTGTTTTAATGTGTGTTAATACGTTTAAAACCCAATTTAAAAAAACGTCGTTTTATTTTTTACGCTTTTAAAAAATTAAAGTTTAAAAGGGCTTTTAAAAGAAAAATTTTTAAAATTTTTGTCGTTTTAAAAAAGGGTTTTTTTAAAAAACGAATAAAAAAACGTGTGTTTTGCGTTTACTTTTAAAAGCATTTTTAAACTAAAAGTGCGTTTTCTAAAAAAAACATTTAAGATTTTGATTAAATCGTTCTTTTTGCTTTTAATAAAAACGAATTAAAAAAATGCTTTTTGTTTTTCGAAAAAGCAATTAAGCCCTGTGCGTTGGTTAAATAAGATTTAAATAACGGAAATTCAAATGGTTTATTTAAAACGATCAATAAAAATTTGTTTATGCTGTTTTGCTTTAAAAAATTAAATCAACTGTGTTTGAAATCGCATTTAAGCAATTTAGATTAAAAAAGTAAATAAAAATTTTCGTATAAAATTTGCGTTTAGCGTTTACGCTAAAAGCGTTTTGCTCAAATCTTTTTCTAAAAACATTTTTAAGCTTAAATCGTTGAAATGTTAAATAAACAATTTAAAAAAACGAATATTTAAAAAAAGTCGTTTTTTTGCTGTTTTTACGCGTTAAAACGCAGATTAAAAAACAAAACGGGCTGTTTTGCTAAAAATAATATTTTCGCTTTTTGACCCTTGGGAAAACGTTCAAATAAAACGCAAATTTTGGGGAAAAAACGAATAATAAAAAAATTTTTTCGTTTATATGCCGTTTTACGCGTTAAAAAAGCAGATTAAAAACTCAAAAAAGGGTGTTTTGCTAAAATAATCATTTTTTAAGCATTTTATATCGTTTAAATCGTTTTAAATAAGAAAAGCAATATTAATAAAACGAAAAATAAAAAAATTTTGTCGTTTTTTTGCTGGGGTTTTTCGCGTTAAAAAGCGAAATTTAAAAAACAAAAATGCTGTTTTTTCTTAATATAATCATTTTCCAAAAACATTTTGATCGTTGAAATCGTTAAAAAAGACGCAATATTAATAAAAAAAATAATAAAAAAAATTTTTTCGTTTATATGTTGTTTTTCGCGTTAAAACGCAGATTAAAACTCAAAAAGTGCTGTTTTGCTTAAATAAACATTTTCAAGCATTTTTACCCTTGAAATCGTTCAAATAGAAACAATATTAATAAAAAACGAATAATAAAAAAATTGTCGTTTTATGCTGTTTTACCCTTAAAACGCAGATTAAAACCCCAAAAAGTGCTTTTTGCTAAAATAATCATTTTCAAAAAACATTTTTTAAAATCCCTTTAAATCGTTCCAAATAGACGCAATATTAATAAAAGAAAAATAAAAAAATTTGTCGTTTTTTTGCTGTTTTACGCGTTAAAAAGCAATTTAAAAACTCAAAACGTGCTGTTTTTGGGTAAAATAAATTTTCAAGCATTTTAGATCGTTGGGAAAACGTTCAAATAGAAAAAAATTTAAAAAAAACGAATAAAAAAATTCCCTCGTTTTTATTGGGGTTTTACCCCGTTAAAACGCAGATTAAAACCCAAAAAGTGCTGTTTTTTCTTTTAAAAAAATCATTTTTTAAACATTTTAGATCGTTGAAATCGTTCCCAAAAAGTCGCAATATTTATAAAAACGAATAATAAAAAGAATTTCGTCGTTTTTTATGCTGTTTTACGCGTGAAGCAGATTAAAGCTCAAAACGTGCTGTTTTGCTAAAATAAGCATTTTTCAAGCATTTTTGGAGTCGTTGAAATCGTTCAAATAGAAGCAATATTAATAAAAACGAATAATAAAAAATTCGTCGTTTTTATGCTGTTTTGCATTTAAAACGCGAAGATTAAAGCTCAAAACGTGCTGTTTTAGCAAAATAATCATTTTCAAGCATTTTAGATCGCGAAATCGTTCAAATAGGCATATAATAAAAACGAATAATAAAAATTCGTCGTTTTATGCTGTTTTACGCGTTAAAACGCAGATTAAAAGCTCAAAACGTGCTGTTTTTGCTAAAATAATCATTTTCGAAGCATTTTAGATCGTTGAAATCGTTCAAAATAGAAGCAATATTAATAAAAACGAATAAAAATTCGTCGTTTTTTATGCTGTTTGCGTGTTAAAACGCGTTAAGCTCACGCTTGATGCTGTTTTGTAAACGTCATTTTCAAGCATTTTTGAGTCGTTAAATCGTTCGGAAATGAACGTATTAATAAAACGTGTAAAATTTTTGTCGTTTTTATGCTTTTGTTTTACGTGTAAAAACGCAGATTAAAACAAACGTGCTGTTTTGCTAAAATAAGCATTTTCAAGCATTTTTGAATCGCGTTGAAATCGTTCAAAATAGAAGCAATATTAATAAAAAGCGGAATAATAAAAAATTCGTCGTTTTATGCTTTTGTTTTACGCGTTAAACGCAGATTAAAGCTCAAAACGTGCTGTTTTTTGCGAAAATAAGCATTTTCAAGCATTTTGAGTCGGTGAAATGGTTTGTGAAACGTGGCAAAACGAATAATAAAAATTCGTTGTTTTTAACATTTTACGCGTTAAAGCGCGAATTTAAAGCTCAAAACGTGCTGTTTTCGCTAAAATAATCATTTTCAAGCATTTTTAGATCGTTGAAATCGTTCAAATGAAGCAATATTGAAAGCAAAAACGAATAATAAAGGAATTGTGGTTTTATGCTGTTTGCGTTAAAACGCAGATTAAGCTCAAAACTTGTTAACTGCACGCTTCAAAATAATCATTTTCAAGCATTTTAGGTAGGTGGAAATCGTTTAAAATAGACGCAATATTGGCAAAAACGAATAATAAAGGCTGAAGTGCGATTTTATGCTGTTTTGCGCGTTAAAACGCAGATTAAAGCTCAAACGTGCTGTTTTGCTGAAAGCCAGCATTTTTCAGCATTTTGAATCGTTGAAATCGTTTCAAATAGAAGCAATATTAATAAAGCGAATAATAAAAGGTAGTGGTTTTATGCGCCATTTTACGTGTTAAAACGCAGATTAAAGCTCAAAACGTGCTGTTTTGCTAATAATCATTTCCGGCGTTTGAATGGTGCGTCGTTCCAAATGAACAATATTAATAAAAACGAATAATAAAAATTTCGTCGTTTTATGCTTGTTTTGTGTAAAAGCGCAGATTAAACTCAAAACGTGCTGTTTGCTAAATAAGCGCACCAAGCATTTTAGATCGTTGAAATCGTTCAAATAGAAGCAATATTAATAAAAAACGAATAATAAAAAATTCGTCGTTTTTTGTATTTTACGCGTTAAAACGCAGATTAAAACTCAAAACGTACTGTTTTGCTAAGCCAGCATTTTTCGAGCATTTTAGATCGTTGAAATCGTTCAAATAAGCAAAATTTAAAAAAAACAAAAATAAAATTTTTCGTTTTTCTTTTACCCTTAAACGCGTTAAAGCCAAAACGTGTGTTTTGCAAAATGCTTTTCAAACATTTTAGATCGTTGAAATCGTTCAAAAACCAAAAAAAAAAACGAATAATAAATTTTTTTGTTTTAGCGTTTTACCCTTAAAGCTTAAAAATCCTGCTTTTGAAAATGCATTTTAAAATTTTAATCGTTAAATCGCAAAAAAAATTTAAAAAAAAAAAAAAAAATTCGTCGTTTTATTGTTTTACGGTTAAAAAGCAGATTAAAGCTCAAAAACCTTTTTTTTAAAAAAAAAATTTTAAAAATTTTAATGTTAAACGCAATAAATAAAAAAAAAATTAAAAAAAAAAGTAGTTTTTAGCGTTTTACGCGTTAAAACGCGTTTTTCCCAAAATTTTTTCAAAAAAATTTAATTTTAAAAGTTAAATGCAAATAAAAAAAATAATAAAAAAGGTTAAAAAAGTGTTTTAGCGTTTTACGCGTTAAAAGGTTAAAACTCAAAAGGGGTTTTTTAAAATAACCCTTTTAACTTTTAAAAGGAAAATTTAAAAACGAATATTAATCGTAAAAAAATTTTTACCCTTTTAGGTTTTTTTGCTTAAACGCGTTAAAAATAAAAATCTTTTTTTGCTTTTAAAATAAAACTTTTAAGATTTTTAATCCTTTAAAAGTTTAAAACAAAAAAAAAAATAATAAAACGTGTTTTTTGCTTTTAGGTTTTAAAAACAGATTAAAGTCAAAAGGCTTTTTTTAAAAAACATTTTAAAAATTTTGTCGTTAAAACGTTTGGGGTTTTAAAAAAAGAATAAAAAAAATTTTTTCTTTTTGCTTTTTTTCTTAAAAAGGTTAAAAATCAAAAAGGCTTTTTTTTTAAAAAAGCTTTTCGCATTTTTTTGTTAAACGTTAAAAAAGCAAATTAAAAAAACGTAAAAAAATTTTCCTTTTTAGTGTTTTTGCGTTAAAAGCAATTAAAAAAACGGGGCTAAAATCTTTTAAGCTTTTAACGTTAAAAAAGTTAAATAAAGTTTTTTAAAAAATTGCGTTTTTTTGCTTTTTTGCGTTAAAACCGGGGAAGCCAAAAGTCTGTTTTGAAAAAAAGTTTTCGGGATTTTAACTTAAACGTTGGGGAAATTTTAAAAAAAGAATTTAAAAATTTTGCTTTTTACGTTTTAGGTTAAAAAAAAAATTAAAATAAAATGCGTTTTGCTTTTAACTTTTAAGCATTTTAGTTAAAAAAGTTCTGCGAAAAAAAAAACAATTTTAAAAATTTTTCGTTTTATGCGTTTTAAAAAAAAAGAATTAAAATAAAATTTTGTTTTGGAAATTTTAAACAAGGGCGTTTGAAATGTTAAAAGACGCTTTAAAAAAAAGAATAATAAAAAGGTTTTATGCTTTTTTTTGCGTTAAAAAGCGTTAAAAACTAAAAATTGGGTTAAAAAATTTTGATTTGAAATTGAAAAAAAGAAGGAAAAAATAAAAACAATAATAAAAATTTTCCCTTTTATGCTGTTTTTCGCGTTAAACGAATTAAAGCTCAAACGTGCTGTTTTGCTAAAATAACTTTTCAAGCATTTTAGATCGTTGAAACTTCAAAAAACGCAAATTTAAAAACGAATAATAAAAAATTTTTCGTTTTATGTGTTTTTCGCGTTTAAAAAGCGTTAAAACTCAAAAAGTGCTGTTTTCTAAAAAAGATTTTTAAGCATTTTTCTTTAAACGTTTAAAAGAGCAATTAAAAAAAACGATAAAAAAAAATTTTGGTTTTAGGTTTCGCGTTAAAAGCTTAAAAAACGGGTGTTTTTTAAAATAAACATTTTAACTTTGAAACTTGAACGCAAATAAAAAAAATAAAAAGTTTTGCGTTTTAGCTTTTCGCGTTCCCCAAAAAACCCAAAATTTTCTGTTTTCAAAATAAAACATTTTGCATTTAATTTAAATCGTTTTAAGTTTAATAAAAAAGAAAAATTTAAATTTCCGGGGTTTTGCAAAGCAAAACCCCAAAACGTGGTTTTTCAAAAAAGCCCTTTCAAAAAATTTTAAAATTTTTCGTTAAAAAGCGCTTTAATAAAAAAAAATCAAAAAAAACGTCGTTTTATTTTTTTTCGGGAAAACGCGCCAAAAAAGGGTTTTTCAAAAAACATTTTTGCTTTTATCCTTTAAACGTTAAAAAAGCAAATTAAAAAAAAACGTTTTCGCGTTTTAGCTTTTTTTGCGTTAAAACCGTTAAATAAAAGTTTTTTGAAAATAAAAAATTCCCCTTTTGTTGGAAACGTTAAAGGAAAAATTTTTGGGGGTAATAAAAAAATTTTCCGTTTTTTGCGTTTTACGGGGTTTAAAAACCGATTTAAAATTTTTTCCGTTTTTTTTAAAAAAGCATTTTTAACTTTTTCCCTTTTGGGGTTTTTTAAAAAGCAAATTTTTAAAAAAAGAAAATTTAAAAAAACCGTTTTTCTTTTAAAAACGATTAAAAAACTAAAAAGTTTTTTTTTTGGGAAAAAAATTTTAAAAACTTAAATCGTTAAAGGCCAATTTAAAAAAAAAATAAAATTTTTTTTTAGTGTTTTAAAGGGTTCCGTTAAAATTTTAAAATGCTGTTTTGCTAAAAATTTTTTGCATTTTAGACGTTTTAAACCCTTTAAAAAAAAATATTTAAAAAAAAAAAAAAAAGTCTTTTATTTTTTTTCGCGAAAAAAGAGTTAAAACCCAAAATTTTTTCAAAATAAAATTTTTTAAATTTTAGACGTTAAAGTTAAAAAGGGTTTAATTTTAAAAAAAAAATAAAAAAATTTGTTTTTAGCTGTTTTGCTTAAAAGAATTAAAGCTAAAAATCGTTTTGCAAAATAAAAAAAGATGACTTGTGTTAAAAAAGCTTTTTAAAAAAAAGAATAAAAAACGCGCTGTTTTGCTTAAAAAAAATTAAAACTCAAACGTTTTTGCTAAAAAACTTTTCCAACTTTTAACGTTGTCCCTTAAAAACGCAAATTTAAAAAGTAATTTTTGTGTTTTTTTTTTTTTCGGGTTTACCCCCAAATTGCCAAAATTTTTTCTAAAATAACATTTTTTTTTTTTTAGCGTTAAACGCAAATAAAACAAATTTAAAACAAAATAAAAATTTGTTTTTGTGTTTTACCTTAAAAATTAAAATCAAACGGCTGTTTTCTTAACTTTTAAAAAATTTTAAAAAAACGTGGTTTTTCAAATAGCCTTTTAAAAAAAAACGTAAAAAAATTTGTCGTTTTTTTTGTTTTAGGTTAAAAAAAGGTTAAACCAAAATTTTTGTAAAAAAGCTTTTCGCATTTTAGATCGTTGAAATCGTTCAAAAGGCAAATTAATAAAACAATAAAAAATTCGTCTTTTATCTGTTTTACGCGTTAAAACGAGATTAAAACTCAAAACGTGCTGTTTTGCTAAAAAAAACATTTTCAAGCATTTAGACTTACGTTAAAAAAAGGAATTTTAAAAAAAAA